>NW_026970150.1:300000-434892 GCF_028390025.1 Pseudophryne corroboree | reverse complement strand
CCTTAATAGAGCCTAATTGTAGGCCCAAATTCACTCCAGTTTGTAGGAAGTGAAGGAAACGGCCCAGATGGCATTCTTCCGTAGAAGCATTCCTGGCCTCACACCAAGAAACATAATTTTGCCATATACGGTGTAATGTTTTAACGTTACATCCTTCCTAGCCTTTATTAGCGTAGGGATGACCTCAACCAGAATGCTAGGATCCGGCATTCAACCGCCATGCCGTCAAACGCAGCCGCGGTAAGTCTTGGAACAGACAGGGCCCCTGATGCAACAGGTCCTGTCTTAGAGGGAGAGGCCACAGATCTTCTGTGAGCATTTCCTGCAGATCCGGATACCAGGTCCTCCGTGGCCAATCTGGAACAATGAGGATTGTTCTCACTTTTCTTTGTCTTATTATCCTCAACACCTTGGGTATGAGAGGAAGAGGAGGAAATACATAGACCGACCGGAACACCCACGGTGTCACTAGGGCGTCTACAGCTACTGCCTGAGGGTCTCTTGACCTTGCGCAATACCTCTGTAGCTTTTTGTTGAGCCGGGACGGCATCATGTCTATCTGTGGCAGTTCCCACCGACTTGTAATCTGTGCAAAGACTTCCTGATGAAGTCCCCACTCTCCCGGATGTAGGTCGTGTCTGCTGAGGAAGTCTGCTTCCTAGTTGTCCACTCCCGGAATGAACACTGCTGACAGTGCGCTTGCGTGATTCTCCACCCAGCAAAGAATTCTGGTGGCTTGTGCCATCGCCACTCTGCTCCTTGTGCCGCCTTGGCGGTTTACATGAGCCACTGCAGTGACGTCTGACTGGATCAGAACCGGTTGGTCGCAAAGTAAGGTCTCCGCTTGACGTAGGGCATTGTATATGTTGATGTGAAGACAAGTCTCTTGACTTGACCAAAGACCTTGGAAATTTCTTCCCTGTGTGACTGCTCCCCAACCTTGGAGGCTTGCATCTGTGGTCACCAGGATCCAGCCCTGAATGCTGAATCTGCGTCCCTCGAGAAGGTGAGCACTCTGCAGCCACCACAGGAGTGATACCCTGACCCTGGGGGACAGGGTGATCAACCAATGCATCTGTAAATGTGACCCGGACCACTTGTCCAGTAGGTCCCATTGGAAAGTCCTCGCATGGAACCTGCCGAATGGAATGGCCTCGTATGATGCCACCATCTTTCCCAGGACTCGAGTGCAGTGATGCACTGACACAAGTTTTGGTTTCAATAGGTTCCTGACAAGAGTCATGAGTTCCTGGGCCTTTCCTATCGGGAGATAAACCCTCTTCTGGTCCGTGTCCAGAATCATGCCCAAGAAAGACAGACGAGTAGGAGGAATCAACTGCGACTTCGGGATATTGAGAATCCAGCTGTGTTGCTGTAACACTTTCAGTGAAAGTGATACGCTGTTCAGCAACTGCTCTCTTGATCTCGCTTTTATGAGATCGCCCAAGTACGGGATAATTGTGACACCTTGCTTGCACAGGAGCACCATCATTTCCGCCATTACCTTGGTGAAAATTCTCAGGGCCATGGAGAGACCAAACAGCAACGTCTGAAATTGGCAATGACAGTCCTGTACCGCAAATCTGAGGTACGCCTGATGAGGTGGATAAATGGGGACATGAAGGTATGCATCCTGTACACAAATGCGGACAACAGGTGTCAAGCCGTGTGTTGCCTTTGTCAAGCTGTAATAAGTAGGGATAAGGACGTTAACCACCTCGGAACATCCTCCCTTATACGACACCTGCAGCGCATTCATCATAAGTCAGTGACAAGTTCAAAAACTTTGGATGACAGCGGAAGCAGTCCACTGACCACTAAATCCCTTCCTCTTGTAACCAAGCTCCTGCAAACCACACCACCAACTCCCTCAGTGTCAATTTCCTCCTTAGACAGGAGAGCCAATAGTCCTGCAGGCCATGTCACTGGCAAGTCTGACGAGTCCTCTCCTGCCTGGGATTCCTCCGATGCATCCTTGAGTGTAACGCCTACTGCTGCTGGCGCTGCTGTTGTTGCTGCTGGGAGTCGATCGTCATCCCAGAGGGGAAGTCGGAAGACCACTTGTACTACTTCCAGTAAGCAATTGACTGTCCAACAGTCCTTTGCGAGGAAGATGAAATATCACAGCAGTCATCCTGCTGCAAAGCGGATAACTCGGGTCTTGTCAGCCTGGGTGGTGAGAAACGTGGTTCCGGTATCCATCGTTAATTTACAGGCAACTAGAGACTTGATTGAGGTACTGTGTCCCCGGTACCAAATACCCTCTAGGTTCCATTTCTCTAGGCAGGCGATACCGAAAATGTACACAGACCTCAGAAAAAGTCACCAGTGTCCTAAAAAATGCAGTTGTACCCAATGTCCACTTGTCTGTGGTTAAGTGGAGCAGGGCAGACTCAGGACTATATGACTGTGACAGCCCACTGGGTAGATGTATTGCCCCCCGCAGCAAGAACAGCAGCGGCGGCACCAGTAGCAGCATCTCGCAATTGCCAACTCGTTCCTAGGCAGGCTACGCTTTGTATCACCGCTTTCCATAAGAGGCACACAGCTGACAACCTCTTACGGAAACTGAGGAACATCATCGCAGAATGGCTTACCCCAATTGGACTCTCCTGGGGATTTGTGACATCGGACAACGCCACCAATATTGTGCGTGCATTACATCTGGGTAAATTCCAGCACGTCCCATGTTTTGCACATACATTTAATTTGGTGGTGCAGAATTATTTAAAAAACGACAGGGGCGTGCAAGAGATGCTGTCGGTGGCCCGAAGAATTGCGGGCCACTTTCTGCCTTCAGCCACCGCATGTCGAAGACTGGAGCACCACCAAACATTCCTGAACCTGTCCTGCCATCATCTGAAGCAAGAGGTGGTAACGAGGTGGAATTCAACCCTCTATATGCTTCAGAGGATGGAGGAGCAGCAAAAGGCCATTCAAGCCTATACATCTGCCCACTAAATAGGCAAAGGAGGGGGAATGCACCTGACTCAAGCTCAGTGGAGAATGATTTCAACGTTGTGCAAGGTTCTGCAACCCTTTGAACTTGCCACACGTGAAGTCAGTTCAGACACTGCCAGCCTGAGTCAGGTCATTCCCCTCATCAGGCTTTTGCAGAAGAAGCTGGAGACATTGAAGGAGGAGCTAAAACAGAGCGATTCCACTAGGCATGTGGGACTTGTGGATGGAGCCCTTAATTCACTTAACCAGGATTCAATCTGTTGAAATCAGAGCACTACATTTTGGCCACCGTGCTCGATCCTAGATTTAAAACCTACATTGTATCTCTCTTTCCGGCAGACACAAGTCTGCAGAGGTTCAAAGACCTGCTGGTGAGAAAATTGTCAAGTCAAGCGGAACGTGACCCGTCAACAGCTCCTCCTTCACATTCTCCCGCAAGTGGGGGTTCGAGGAAAAGGCTAAGAATTCCGAGCCCACCCGCTGGCGGTGATGCAGGGCAGTCTGGAGTGAGTGCTGACATCTGGTCCGGACTGAAGGACCTGGCAACGATTACTGACATGTCATCTACTGTCACTGCATATGATTCTGTCACCTTTGAAAGAATGGTGGAGAATTATATGAGTGACTGCATCCAGGTAGGCACGTCAGTATGTATACTGGCAGGAAAAAGAGGCAATTTGGAGGCCCTTGCACAAACTGGCTTTATTCTACCTAAGTTGCCCTCCCTCCAGTGTGTACTCCAAAAGAGTGTTTAGTGCAGCCGCTCACCTTGTCAGCAATCGGCGTACGAGGTTACTTCCAGAAAATGTGGAGAAGATAATGATCATCAAAATGAATTATAATCAATTCCTCCGTGGAGACATTGACCAGCAATTGCCTCCAGAAAGTACACAGGGATCTGAGATGGTGGATTCCAGTGGGGACGAATTAATAATCTGTGAGGAGGGGGATGTACACAGTGAAAGGGGTGAGGAATCGGAGGATGATGAGGTGGACATCTTGCCTCTGTAGAGCCAGTTTGTGCAAGGAGAGATTGATTGATTGATTCTTTTTTGGTGGGGGCACAAACCAACCAGTCATTTCAGTCAGTCGTGTGGCAGACCCTGTCGCTGAAATGATGGGTTCATCAATGTTTTTCTTTTCAATCTAAGCCCCTGCAGTTTTCTGTAAGCATCTGCTTCGCTATGATGATCAACAAGTCACATGGGCAAACACTCAGGGCTGGAGGCGTAGATCTTAGGACCAGCTGCTACAAGCATGGCAGAGGTGTCACTATCACTGGTGACACCCAGAGAGGTGGCGAAGGAGATTGTAATGCAGTGCGCGCAGATAAGCAGCGCAATGGTAAAAAGGAGGCATGGTCTCATAGGTAGGGGCGTGGCCTGAATCACCATTTTGTTGCTCCGGGTATCCCGGGGGTTGGGGGCTGCACCCGGGGACTAGTGTGTGAGTGGTGCTGGCTCCTGCACAGTGACAGAAACTGGGTGTTGCACGTAATGTCACAATGAAACACCCATATTCTGTCACTGAAGAAGAGCCGGCACTTTGGTGTCACCGCCCTTGGCGGGTGACACTCGGGTGTGTGCCGCAACCCTGTTGTGATGCCACTGACCCATGGGAAGCTTTACGTGGCTTACCCATGTGTTAGTAGCCCCAAGCATCTTTTGTGTTAGTCCCTGAAGAAAAACTTCAAATATTGTTTACAATTTTGTAATCAATGGGCCTAATTCAGTAAGGATTGCAAATTCTGCTAAGTAACAGAATTTGCAATCCTTTGGTTCGCATGCTGGGGCCACCCATCACAGGGCATGGCCACCCAGCATGCCGCCTCCCTTCTTGACCACGCTGAAATTGCAGTCTCAGTGCAGTTCAGCGTGATCATAAAAAATGGGTTAGCCTCCTGTTAGTGCAGACTGTACGTGTGCGCAGGAAGCCGCCACCATTTTTGTGATCGCAGCGGCTGCATGTGATGTCATGCAGCCGCTCTGACCACGCCTCCTGTTTCTCCGTTGCCGACCCCATTTTGTAGCCCTGCCCCTGCACCGCTCCATCTCCGACTTTGAAATGGATTGTTGCTGACCCCCCCCCTGCACCGATTGACAGTCAGAGGTGATCGCATTATCTGCGGGGTGCCACAGAAAATGCAGGCGCATGCGTATGCTCTTAGCAATTTTTGCAGTTGGATTGCTTATTGCGATTACAATCCAACCTGAATCAGGCTCTATTACCTATCACAATGCACTGCAGGTAGTACAAAATGGGGTTAATATAGGAGAAAAACCCCCAGAGCTGTGCTCCTTAACTGTCCCTGGTGGCTAGTGGAGCAGCTGCCCAGTAATCAGTGTCCACGCCAGTGCGCACACAGCCCGCCCCCTACAGCCACGCTGGATCTCGGTATAGTGTGGGCACAGAAGCCCCTTACCTCCCTTTCATCAGCGGCCTCGTGATCCCGGAGGGCGGTGTGTGTGTGACTGACCTTAGGAAGAAACCGGAGCCTCCGCTGCAGTGACCCAGCAACCAGGGCACGGGAGTATACTGCGCCGCTGGGAGTGATGGAGCTGCAGTAAAGATGTCTATTAGACCTAGCCTGCTGCAGCCCTTGTTGATTCTTATAAAAAAAGTTCTTCTTTTCTTGTCAAAATTAATAGCTAAGAATAGGCTGCCTGAGGCAGCCCCCTGTTAAGTGGCCTGCTACTGAAGGCACCAACTACAAACTGAGCTCCCTGTTCATGGAAGCGAGGTTATAGAGCAGGGGGCGCTGAGCATCTTGGGAACAGTCAAAAGCTTTGAGCCTGTTGGTGCCTCAGATCAAGATCCTACTCTACACCCCAATGTGAATCCTTGTGGAGTCCAGTGTACCCCACAGAAGAAATGAATGTGTCACACCCATTGGCAGCAACATTAGAATAGCTGCTGATGGGCACAATTGAGAAAGGAAGGGGGGAAAACATTTGAATCCAGCACATATATGTAATTTGAATATGTAATTTGTACCTTCCTACTTTAAAATGTAATGGATGAACCTCACCCTGTGAGAACTATCTTTATGATCAAGAGATCTCATATGCAAGATAAGTATGTGTTGGCAGAGGCGCTCACTGGGCAGAGATGCTGATCGCATCTCTGGCATGTGCCGGTGCACTGCGGCACCAGCACACACACACACTTCAGACCTGATCTCCTGTTGTGTGAATATGCACAGCAGAGATCAGGTCTGAATTAGGCCCTATATACAGCTGCCAGTGAGGCAGGGATCTGCTGCTGCCAGTGAGGCAGGGATCTGCTGCTGCCAGTGAGGCAGGGATCTGCTGCTGCCAGTGAGGCAGGGATCTGCTGCTGCCAGTGAGGCAGGGATCTGCTGCTGTCAGTGAAGCAGTGATCTGCTGCTGTCAGTGAGGCAGTGATCTGCTGCTGTCAGTAAGGCAGGGATGTGCTTCTATAAGTGAGGCAGGTATGTGCTGCTGTCAATGAGGCAGGTATGTGCTGCTGTCAATGAGGCAGGTATGTGCTGCTGTCAATGAGGCAGGGATGTGCTGCTGTCAGTGAAGCAGGGATGTGCTGCTGTCAGCAAGGCAGTGATCTGCTGCCCACTATCTCCCTATCACCCCTGCCTGAGTCACACACTTTCCCTGTCCCCCCTGCCCCAGTTACCCACTATCTCCCAGTCACCGCTGCCTCAGTTAACCACTATACCTGCGACCCCTGCCTCAGTCACCCACTATACCAGTCACCCCTGCCTCAGTCAACCACTATCTCCATATCACCCCTGCCTCAGTCACCCACTATCCCTGTCACCCCTGCCTCAGTCTCCTACTGTCCCTGTCACCCCTGCCACAGTCATCCACTATATCCCTATCACCCCTGCCTTAGTCACTGACTATCTCCCAGTCACCCCGGCCTCAGTCGCCCACTATCTCCCACTCATACATGCTTCAGTCACCCACTATCTCCCAGTCATCCCTGCCTCAGTCACCTACTGACACCAGTGCAGACATTTCTGCTGCGGCCTCTCCACTCTCCAGCGTGAACGTCCTGACGACTGAGGAAATCCGCTTCCCAGTTGAGGACTCCGGGAATGAACACTGCCGATATTGCTGGCAGATGACGTTCTACCCAACTGAGGATTTTTGATACTTCCAGCTTTGCTATGCAATTTCGAGTGCCGCCTTGATGATTTGTGTACACTACCGTGGTGGCGTTGTCCGATTGTACTTGAACAGGCCTGCAAGGTGATATCTAATTAGCACACAGGTAAGGAATTAAGAAAATCTTTATTTAAGGGTGAAGATGTTTCTCACAAAATCGTTGCCCCAATGCATCATTGAAATTCAAGCTGGAAAGATGATTTTAATATATCACTTGTACATTTTGTATTGCTCTTCTGGTGACAATGTAGTTTGTTTTTGTCAATTACCCTTTTAATAATAGGGTAAAGAAAATTAAGTGGATTTTTTAAAGAAAACTATACTGTCAATATACTATTAAAACAAATTAAAATGGTAAAAGTTATTGTACTTTAAGTAAAAATAAAAGAGCAAAAATATCAATCCCAGTTTTGATTACTTAAATTAACAAAAAAAAATGCATATAGCAGAGGATAGTTTCAATCTGCCTACCTCTGGGTTATGTGCCCAGCATGCTTCCATTGCTGTACTCTGCTGCACATGTAAGTGCAATAGATCCTGAAGCACTCACTCATCATGGGAAAGTACCAATGTGTTTCTTCGTTGGTTGATGGAAGAAACATCTTACAAAAACTCTCCAGATTATTGACTTTTTAAAGTTTTTCTAGGAAACGTTTTAGATGAATGCTTATTAGCCTTTGTCAGTATGGACTTTTGCAAAGTGTCTCTGTGGCGAAATCAGTTAGTGTGTACGGCTATAAACCAAAAGGTTGGTGGTTCAATCCCACCCAGGGACGTAATTGACCTTGTTATCAGATTTTGGTAATCTTTAAGTAGACAAGTCAAAATTTTAAACCCCCTCTTATGGTGTAGGGTACCTGGCCTTCTCTGATGTAATCAGAGTTAGATTTGATTCAGTGATTTTATAAAAACAGCTAGGAAGCACAATTTAGCAGTGGGTTGCAGAGAAAAAGAAATATGCTGGCAAAAAAATCCAATTGAGTGATTAAACAGCTCTTAATTTTCTGGCTTTATTTTTATGCTAACAAATTTGTTCTCTGAAAAGTGTCCACAAAGCCAAGTCTCTGATTAACACCTTTGTAAGGATGGTTTTTCACCTATTACTAAATTAAATTTGCTTCATTGGAAAGGCAGCAAGATGCATCCTCATTTCAATGTCTACTGAAATAATACGGGTTGACACCAGGAAACATTAACGCCACTGCATCCTTGCTGCTTTCTCATGTGGAAGTCTGTTTAATGTGAAAACAAGGTGATATCTAATTAGCACACAGGTAAGGAATTAAGAAAATCTTTATTTAAGGGTGAAGATGTTGCTAACAAAATCGTTGCCCCAATGCATCATTGAAATTCAAGCTGGAAAGATGATTTTAATATATCACTTGTACATTTTGTATTGCTCTTCTGGTGACAATGTAGTTTGTTTTTTGTCAATTACCATTTTACTAATAGGGTAAAGAAAATTAAGTGGATTTTTGAAAGAAAACAATACTGTCAATATACTATTAAAACAAATTAAAATGGTAAAAGTTATATTACTTTAAGTAAAAATAAAAGAACCAAAATATCAATCCCAGTTTTGGATTACTTTAATTAACAAAAAAAAAATGCATATAGCAGAGGATAGTTTCAATCTGCCTACCTCTGGGTTATGGGCCCAGCATGCTTCCATTGCAGTACTCTGCTGCACATGTAAGTGCAAGAGAACCTGAAGCACTCACTCATCATGGAAAAGTACCAATGTGTTTCTTCGTTGGTTGATGGAAGAAACATCTTACAAAAACTCTCCAGATTATTGACTTTTTAAAGTTTTTCTAGGAAACGTTCTAGATAAATGCTTATTAGCCTTTGTCAGTATGTACTTTTTGCAAAGTGTCTCTGTGGCGCAATCGGTTAGTGTGTTCGGCTATTAACCAAAAGGTTGGTGGTTCAATCCCACCCAGGGACGTAATTGACCTTGTGATCAGATTTTGGTGATCTTTAAGTAGACAAGTCAAAATTTCAAACCCCCTGTTATGGTGTAGGGTACCTGGCCTTCTCTGATGTAATCAGAGTTAGATTTGATTCAGTGATTTTATAAAAACAGCTAGGAAGCACAATTTAGCAGTGGGTTGCAGAGAAAAAGAAATATGCTGGCAAAAAAATCCAATTGAGTGATTAAACAGCTCTTCATTTTCTGGCTTTACTTTTATGCTAACAAAGTTGTTCTCTGAAAAGTGTCCACAAAGCCAAGTCTCTGATTAACACCTTTGTAGGGATGGTTTTTCACCTATTACTAAATTAAACTTGCTTCATTGGAAAGGCAGCAAGAAACACTAGACTAATTGGAGGTGCGCCCTAAAGCAAATTACAATGTTAGGATTAGGGGGTTCGGAAAGACCTCTAGTGTATACTGTCACGATCCGGGTATCTGGACGCCATAACTTACCTTTCAGATGCCTCCTAAGGCTGGCTCAGCGCTCCAGGACCGGATCCCATCTGTTATTCTGATGTCCCCATTCCTGCCTCCTCTCCTGTCACTCTGAGACGCTGTCACAGCGGCGCCATGTTACATCTTGAATGGCATCTCCCGCGGCCTCCGCCGCCATCCCTGAGTTTCTGCATGCAGGATGTCAGAGTGGCGCTTATGTCAGCCGCGGCCTCCGCTGTTGCCCGCGTGGTTCAAATGTGCACTCATCAGTCTGGCGTCTCCTGTTTACTGTGGCCGGCGCCGCCATTGCTGTTAAAGTTCCCACATGGATTATCAAACCAATCTTCCCTCCAAGTGTCTGCATGGGCGCAGCCATGTTGGATTCTGTCACCTGTTCATTTCCACCAATCCGCTGTTTCCATTGTAATCTGCATAATTGCCTAGCCAATCCCTTCCTTGCTGCAGGTATAAGTATTCTGTGCCTGAGCAAGGAAGGCGTCAGTGATTTGGTTGTCAAACCTAGTTCCAGTTTGTCTCTCTCCCGTGGTTGTTTTCCAGGTTCCAGTTACCATCTCCAAACCTCCACTAAAGAGACCCGCTCTAGTCTACCACCTGCGGTGCAGCCTGACTCTCCAGTCCTCTGGGACTCATCTGTTTCCAGTTACAGATTTACCTGCTTCCAGCCTAGCTTCCAGCAGAGATCAGCTCTTCTTAAAGTGCCGGTATCATTTCCGCAGATTACCACTCACCACCGGCACTATTATTTCACCGCTCTCAAACGCCATATATCAATCATATTTCATCGCTCTCAAGCTTCATTTATTTGGCTGGTTCCATCCAGCAATCCACTCCGTGCTTACATCAGTTTGGTTTCAGCCAGTACCCACAGCAGCCATTTTATCCACAGCAGCCCAGCTTTTCCTGGAACACCAGCTAGTATGATCCTGGGCTATCTCCATTGCTACAGTCGGGCCTGGTAAGGACTTTCCAACTAGAAGATAATAAGAACTGTCTCATACTACCAGAGCCCTGTGGTCCTTGTCCTCCTGTAGTACCCAGGAACTGTATTATTTCTCTGCTGATTTTATGTTTCTCTTTTATTACTGCTGTGATGCATGGAGTTTGTCAAAATAAACATCATTGACTTTTATCCTGGTTGTCGTGGGCACGCCTTCGGGCAATTCTTCTACATTTAACTTACATGTCCAGGGGTCTGATACAACCTCCCAGGTTCCACTACACCTCAGCCCCTACAACTGAGGCTGCCTCCAGTCAGCTCAGGCCCTCAGTTGTGACATATACACTGTATATACATTTTAAGATAGGAAGGTACAAATTACATATTCACATTGCATCTATGGGCTGGATTCAAATGTCCCTTTCCTCCCTCAATCGTGCCCGTCAGCAGCTATTCTATTCTATATAAGGAGCCACGAGTCGCCACCATTTTCACTTGTGCATTGGAGATGATAGGGAGAGGACGTGCAGCGTTTTCTCAGTTTCTGTGTTCAGTGTGCTGCAAATATCTGTGCTCAGTGTGCTTGCAAATATCTGTGCTCAGTGTGCTGAAAATATCTACGTTCTCTGCCTGAAAAATGCTCCATATCTGTGCTGCATTGTATTATATAGTATGAGGACAGGGCAGAATTTTGCTGACCACCAGTATATAATATATAGCAGTACGGTACAGTAGGCCACTGCTCTACCTACCTCTGTGTCGTCAAGTATACTATCCATCCATACCTGTGGTGTATTTTAGTAGTTGTGCGCAGTATATATAGTAGGAGGACAGGGCAGAATTTTGCTGACCACCAGTATATAATATATAGCAATACGGTACAGTAGGCCACTGCTCTACCTACCTCTGTCGTCAAGTATACTATCCATCCATACCTGTGGTGTATTTTAGTAGTTGTGCGCACTATATATAGTAGGAGGACAGTGCAAAATTTTGCTGACCACCAGACTTCTACTTAAGTCCAATGGTGTAGGATGTGCAAAGCTGTTTGGCTGTGCATTTATTGATCTAAGCATGCATTTTTATCAAAGCGTGATAAAATTGACACAACGCAGCGTTCAATCAGCGTTAATTTATCTTCAGCTGATATCGATTGTGAATTGACGTTTCTTCTCTTCTTGTCACCTACAGGTAATTACAATTGACTACAACCACCAATCTATTCTGCTGCACTATATCTATATATGCAAAGCTAATTCTGCTGGGTAATTACAATTGACTACAACCACCAATCTATTCTGCTGCACTATATCTATATATGCAAAGCTAATTCTGCTGGGTAATGCAAATTGAAACATTATTGCATAGTATGTTATTTTGAAGTACTTTTTTAAAGTTTTGAATGATATAGACCCAGTTTAATCTTTGTGGAATGCCTGGTTGTTGTTTTTAAGGTAATTTATTGCCTGGCATTTGAGGGGGTGGGGTGTGGTTACAGATTTCAATTATTGGTTTCACTTGTAATAGTCTTCTACTAAAGTCCAATGGTGTAGGCTGTGCAAAGCCATTTGGCTGTGCATTTATTGATCTAAGCGTGCATTTTTATAAAAGCGTGATAAAATTGACACATAACAGCAGTGTTCAATTAGCGTTCAATCGAAGTGAAAAAAGAAGGAAAACAGAAGCACACCAATCTAACAAAACAAAGAAAACTGAAGAACTAATAACAAATGTGAGTCACTTACTCCTCAGATCACTCACCTCCTGATTGTTGCATCTGATTACATAGCACAGAACTACCTTACTTGGACATTTCATAAACCATCCATTTCACCTACAAATGCCTGTATCTGTATTATTGTAATTTTGTTTTTTAAGCACAGCTGCACCAATGCAATTTTACCTGCAAACACTTAAAACATCTAACATAATTACCATTGCTTCTTAAACCTCTCACAATCCTTTCATTTCTTACACTCCAAATACATTTCTGCACCCACTTTATCTACGCTTTTGACTCATTTCATACTAAATCTACACCCCTTGAGCCTACACTGCTTTTCTCACCTGCATTTCTACAATTCTTCTGCTCGGATTCCCTTACAGTCTCCTCTCCTACTTCCACTTTCCCTCAACCTATTTACCTACTTAACACTATGTGAATGCTTTCTTATACTCCCCACATCACTCAGTGTCTACCTAATAATGTATCTTTATCCTTCCCCCCTAGTCTCCTCCACCTCCTCCTCTGTCTCCCCTCCATCCCTCTGTTTCCTTCCCCCACCTTTCCTGTTACCCCACTTTCATTCACCTCTGCCCCATGGTCCTGCTACCCCACAACTCAGCCCTGCTCCCTCTCTCCCTTCCCTGTCACCTCCCCACACCCCATCCACATCACACTGACCTCCCTCCCTGCCCACCTCCTGCAGTTTCCCCTCCTATCTCAGGCACCCGTACCATCACTACTCTCTCATCCCTGCCCTCAAAGTTAATCCCACCTCATCGCTACAGCAACCCTGAAAATCTAATTCACATCTCTCCCACAAACTCATACCCCCTATCCTGTGCCCTCTGGAATGCCAGATCCGTTTGTAACAAACTGGTCCCCACTCATGACCTTTTCATTTCCAACTCCCTACACCTACTAGCCATTACTGAAACTTGGATTACGCCCTCTGACACTACTTCTGCTGCTGCTCTCTCTGCTGGGGGCCTTACATTCACACACCCCCCCCGACCTGGGGGTCGCCATGGGGGTGGTGTTGGGGTCCTTTTACCTTCTAGTTACTCCTACCAACTCATACCACCAGAACCATCCCTTATATTATCTACATTTGAGGTCCACTCCATATGTCTCTTCCAACCAGTCCATCTTAGAGTAGCTGTCATTTACCGCCCCCCTGGCACTGCTTCCAAATTCATCGACAACTTTGCTTCCTGGCTTCCTCACTTCCTCTCTTCTGACATTCCCACCATTATCCTAGGCGATTTCAACATCCCTATTGACATCCCCACACAATCCCCTGCCTCTAAACTCCTTAACCTCACCTCTTCACTTGGTCTCTCCCAGTGGACCTCCTCACCCTCCCATGTGAATGGGAGCTCACTGGATCTGGTCTTCACTCACCGCTGTGATATTTCTGATTTTTCCAACTCCCCATTTCCCCTCTCTGACCACCACCTGCTCTCCTTCAACCTATCTCTCTCGACTTCCCCATCTCAACCTCCTAAGGCTACCATCACTAAGCGTAACATTGAAGCTATTGACACCACATTCCTTTCCTCCCTGTTTGACTCACTTCTCTCTCCTATTCTCTCTCTCTCTCATGCCCTGAACAAGCCACTTCCACATACAATGCTTCCCTTACTTCTGCTCTTGACTCTGTTGCTCCACCAACCACTGTTCACCCTCGCAAATTAACACCTCAACCCTGGCACACCAAATGCACCAGATATCTGCAAAAATGCTCACGTACTGCTGAGCGACACTGGAGGAAATCACGCTCTAAGGCAGACTTCCTCCATTTCAAACTTATGCTCTCATCCTTCAGTGCTGCCCTTTCTCTTGCTAAACAGTCATACTTCAAGAACCTCATCTCCTCCCAGTCTTCCAACCCCCGGCGCCTCTTTGCCACTCTCAACTCACTCCTCTGCCCACCTCCACCTCATCTCCCTTCCTCACTCTCTGCTCTTGACTTTGCCACTTACTTCACATCCAAAATTGACTCCATACGTCAGGACATCACATCACACCAGACTATCAGAAACCAGCCTTCTCCCATCCCTTACCAACCCTCCCCATCCCTCGCACCAACTCTGTCATCTTTCTCCCATGCATCTGGAGAGGAAGTCATGGCCCTCATTCGTTCCTGTTCCCTCACCACCTCCCCACTTGACCCTAACCCCCCCGCCTCCTCTGCCACATCTCTTCTTCTGCTTGTTCACATCTTTCCCACCTTCTCAATCTCTCCCTCTCATCAGGCACTGTCCCCTCTGCCTTCAAGCACGCTCTCATCTCTCCTATTCTTAAAAAACCTACCCTTGATCCAAACTCTCTCTTTAACTACCGACCCATCTCTCTTCTCCCTTTTGCCTCCAAACTCCTTGAGCGTATTGTCTACAACCGCCTTACTTCCTTTCTTTCCTCACACTCACTGCTTGACCCATTCCAGTCTGGCTTCCGTCCTCTCCACTCCACTGAAACTGCCCTTACAAAAGTATGCAATGACCTCCATGCTGCTAAATCTAAGGGACACTACTCTCTACTTATTCTACTTGATCTCTCTGCTGCTTTTGACACTGTGGACCATCCTCTCCTACTGCAAATCCTTCACTCCATTGGTCTGCGTAGCACTGCCCTCTCTTGGTTGTCGTCCTACCTTTCTGACCGTTCATTCTCTGTCTCCTCTCATGACTCCACCTCCCCCTCACTTCCACTAACTGTAGGGGTACCCCAAGGTTCTGTCCTTGGTCCTCTTCTCTCTCTATACGTCCTCACTAGGTAAGCTCATTAGTTCTTTTGGTTTCCAATATCATCTCTATGCTGATGACACTCAAATCTATCTTTCCTCTCCAGACCTCTCCCCTACTCTCCTCACTCGTATCTCCAACTGTCTCTGCTATCTCTTCCTGGATGTCCCAGCTCTTTCTTAAACTTAACATGTCTAAGACCGAGCTGATCATCTTCCCTCCCTCCCGCATAACCTCACCTCCTACAATCTCATTATCTATTGATGGCACTACTATCTCCTCTACCCCCCAAGTGCGCTGTCTTGGAGTAATCCTTGACTCCTCCCTCTCCTTCAAACCACACATTCAGCACCTCTCACAAACCTGCCGTTTTCATCTAAAAAATATTTCCAGGATCAGACCCTTTCTGACCCAGGATGCTACTAAGACTCTTATCCACTCACTGGTCATCTCCAGACTGGACTACTGTAATCTCCTCCTGACTGGCATTCCTGACAAATACCTCTCTCCACTCCAATCTATCCTCAATGCTGCTGCCCGGCTAATTTTCCTCACCAAATGCACTACGTCCACCTCTCCTCTCTTACTAGTCCTTCACTGGCTCCCCTTCCCTTTCAGAATCCATTTCAAGCTTCTCACACTTGCTTACAAAACCCTCACCCACTCCTCTCCCATCTACATCTCTGATCTTATCTCGCTTTACACTCCCACCCGTCCTCTTCGCTCTGCTAATGCACGCCGACTCTCCTGCCTACGGATTACTTCCTCCCACTCCTACCTCCAAGATTTTTCACGTGCTGCACCACTTCTCTGGAATTCCCTACCTCTCCCCCTCAGACTCTCCACCTCTCTACAAAACTTCAAATGGGCTCTCAAGACCCACTTCTTCACCAAACCCAGCCAAATCTCATCCTAAACCTCTGTTCCACGCTCTCTATGTACCCCATCTGTCTCACCCCTGTCTGTCTACCCCTCCCCTTTAGAATGTAAGCTCTCATGAGCAGGGCCCTCTTCCCTCATGTGCTTACTCTTTTCTTACTTTAATAATCTTCAGCTGCACCAAATCCAGCAGTCTTCTGCCACCTGATACTTATTCCAGTGTCATCTGCTGATGTAGCTATGTTTATTTACCCTGTACTTGTCCTATATTGTCATCAACTGTAAGTTGCTGTTTTCCTGTTTGATTATTTGTTTATGTACTCTGTAATTTGGTGCTGCGGAACCCTTGTGGCGCCATATAAATAAAGGATAATAATAATAAATAATATATTATATAGCAGTACGGTACAGTAGGCCACTGCTCTACCTACCTCTGTGTCGTCAAGTATACTATCCATCCATACCTGTGGTGCATTTTAGAAAAAAAACATATCTCGGCAGAGCAATCTATATATCCATCATTTTTCAGACAGCAACAGTGGGTATTGTAATAGTCACCCAATCCATCACTTTTATAGGGTTACATGCATCCACATGCTACAGCCTGTCTCAATAATTTTACTGTCACGGTGTGTGTGTTTGTGTTTTTATTTGGGTATTTTTTGTTGTTGTAGAACTACAGGTACCAGCGAGCCCGTTATTTCCCCGCCTGCTGGTACTTGAGGTTCTCCAAGTACCAGCAAGTGGGGGAGGCTTGCTGGGCCTTGTAGTTCCACAACAAAAAAACAATATTCTTTTTTTACACATATGGCTATCAGCCCGGCACCCACCACACAGGGGTGCTGGGGACAGCCTCGGGCTTCACCCCTGGCCCTTGGGTGCCTCGAGGGGAGGAACCTCTTGATTTAAGGGATCCCCACTCCTCCAGGGAACCCCGGCCAGGGGTGACTAGTTGGAGGGGTAATGCCAGGGCCGCAGGGACCTACATAAAAGTGTCCCCTGGCTGTGGCATTCTCTCTCTGGCTAGTGGAGCCCGGTGCTGGTTTTAAAAATATGGGGGACCCCTACATCTTTTGTCCCACGTATTTTTTGGAACCAGGACCCGTCTAAGAGCCCGGTGCTGGTTGTCTAAATACGGGGAACCTCTGTCCAATTTTTCCCCAAGTATTTAAATAACCAGGACCGGCTCAAAGAGGCTGGTTATACTAAGGAGGGGGGACCGCACACATTTTTTTTAACCCATTCAGACCCTTCTCCTTTAAGTTAATGGAAGCCCTGGACAACAAAATTGCATTCATGTCCTCCTCCCTCACCCTTCCCAGTCCCAAACACTCATTTTTTTTTCTTTAAAAATTTATAATATATCACAAGAACAATGAGCAGGCAGGCAGCGGGCATTGGCGGCATCGGACTGATATAGAAATTAGTGGTGGAGGGCTGGGTCAGTTGATTGTGGGAGAGTTTGTAAGCCATTGGCGGTGGCAGTGGGTATCGGCTCAGAGGCAGTAGCGGGCATTGGCTAAGGGTCATCGGCAGGATTCGGCGGACATTATGGCTGTAGTGCCTCACTAGCCACTGACCTCACCGCACGCCACTGTGGGACAGATGTAACATGCAGAGAGAGGTAGATTTTGGGAGAAGGAATGTCCTAGCATAACTGTTAATTGCAGTGTAATACTGTAATTCAACTGTGCAGCATTTGTGGCTAAATGTCAAAGAAGCCAGTATTTACCCTGCATGCAAAACAATAAATGTATTTGCACATACCTCCAAACTAACCCAATTTTTGCAGGACAGTCACTTTTTTTGGGAATGTCCAGCTAACCCAAATAACCCCCCCCCCCCAGTGTCCCATAGTCATGGGGAAGGGGGGGGTGGAAGGCTCCCTGTAGCTTGTTGCTCTGCAAATATGCACATTGTGGGTAATTCAGACCTGATCGCTAGGGTGTGTTTTTTGCATCCCTGTGATCAGGTGGTTGCCGCCTACAGCGGAAGGGAAAATTTGCTGTGCAGGTGTGTGATCACATGTGCACAAGAGCTGCACAGCTCAGCACTTACTCAGCCATTGAGGTGACGTCACAAATCCTCCCACAAAACGCCGGGTCCCTCCAGTGTTTTTCCGGACACTCCCTAGAAACATTCAGTTGCCACCCACACAAACACCCTCTTCTTGTCAATCTTCTTGTGATCTCCGGACCGTCGCACCTACGCATTGTGGCGCATACGCATGTGCAGTGCAGACCTGATTGCCCGCTGGGTGAAAATAAATTGAAGCGATCTGGTCTGAATAAGCCCCAATGTCTATTCACGGGAGACAGAGGGGCTGGGGTATGGTCAGCAGCTCACAGAGCACCTATAATGACAAAAATGGGAGACATGGCTCATGATCGCGATATACCTGCGAAGGTACGCCCTCTATTGATTGACAGGCAGAGGCATTCACATTTTCTGCGGAGCACCCGGAGAAAATGTAGGCACATGCACAGGATGGACCCTGCGTATATGCCCCCATCCTCTTCATAGTTTTTGGGGTTGGAACGAGCAGTGTGAAAACATCAATCGATGGGGGTAATTCCAAGTTGATCGCAGCAGGAATTTTGTTAGCAGTTGGGCAAAACCATGTGCACTGCATTTACGAACAGATGATTTTTTATATAAATTTTAAAATGTTAGTAAATGTGTGTTTTTTTCAACCTGGAAGCCCAACATCGATTAAGATCGATCTTAAATAGACCCCTGGGTTTTAAGGATAACCATGGTTGAGTCCAATAATTAATTCACATTGACCGAAGTTCTAATTAAGTAGTGATGTGCACCGGAAATTTTTCGGGTTTTGGGTTCGGTTCCGCGGCCGTGTTTTGGGTTCGGACGCGTTTTGGCAAAACCTCACCGAAATTTTTTTGTCGGATTCGGGTGTGTTTTGGATTCGGGTGTTTTTTTCAAAAAACCCTAAAAAACAGCTTAAATCATAGAATTTGGGGGTCATTTTGATCCCATAGTATTATTAACCTCAATAACCATAATTTCCACTCATTTTCAGTCTTTTTTGAACACCTCACAATATTATTTTAATTGGTATTTGGTACCGGGGACACAGTACCTCAATCAAGTCTATAGTTGGCTCTGAAATCAGCATTAAACTGGATCCACACTTAGATTATCTGTCCAATTTTTTTTTCTAGTTGAAACAAAATTATGCTAATATGTGGCAGCAAATGACAATTGACCATTTGCTCCCAAACACTGGAAAACATCCAAAAATGGTCATTTAGATAAATTGGTTAAATCCATTTCATTTAGCTAATTTATCCAAACTACCTTTATTGTATCTTTGTGGGTGAATGATGTGTGGGTCAGTGTTGAGGGTGGTGGAGGAGATGGGTAATAGGCACAGCAGGGTGTGGACAGTCAAATAGTGTGCTTAGAGGTGCAGATAAATAGGGATATCTAATAATTCACCCACTATTCTATAGAATTATTAGATATCCCTATTTATCTGCATTACTCACCTAACACTCAGCATTTATCTACATGCTGATGCTATTCATAGCACTTAGCTTGCAAGTATTTTACCCATAAGAAGACACATTAGATGTTCCCTCTCTTTTCATTAAAGACGTCCCCAGCAACCATACTGTACTATACTACAACAGGAATAATTACTGTGGGGGATTATACCATTTGATCTGGAATAAAGGGAAAATATTGTGGAAAGAGTGCTGTAAGTGTATGATATGTAGAACTATTGCCAGGTTCTGACATTTGTCAAGTGAATTACTAATATACATTCAACTAATATTACATAGTGTCCAGTAATTCAGTATCAGACTAATTGATAAAGTCAATTTGGATCAATAATAAAGACACAACACAGGTAGCGAACCTTGATATTAATAAATGTATTTCCATTTATTATATATGGTAATTACATTATACAAACTTATTGTACTTTATCTCGTGTTTAGACAATTTTAACGAATTTATTAAAAGTAAATTTTTAAATCATCATTTGTGCGCCAGCAAAAGAGACATTCTTTTCTCTTCTCCTTTCCTGCATAACATTACTTGTCTCTGGTAGCACCCCCGAACGTCCTACAATTAATATTTAATATAACTGATGGACATTTATTGGGGCCTCTTCATACAAATATTTAGAATTTAATAGCTGGTGCAGAACACATCCCCTTCCCCCCATTCCCTGTATATCTGGATTCACCAAGGAAATGCTGATACTGACTCCAAGAAGAAAGGGAGTCTCTTCCCTATGAAGGTGAAGCCTTGTTTGGCGACGGCCTAGTTAATTTGATCTCGGCAGCTCCCGCAGGTAAGTCAACCTTCTTGCACTATGTTCCCTCTCAACGGATAAAGACGCATCATTATCTGATGCAGTCATTTCGGCCCAATAGATATGCAAGAAGTTAAGATTCCCCTTTCTTTGCAGGTAGAGGAAGAAGAAGAGGGAAGAGGTCTGTAGCCTCTTCAAGATTGCAGGAGCAGAGATTGTCCTCTGCTTCTGCCAAATCAACTGCATGACGCTAGGGCTTTCTTGCAGGAGCCCGCACCAGTGGGGGCACGTCTAAAACTCTTCAGTCAGTTCTGGATTCATTCGGACCTGGACTCGTGGGTTTTATAAATAGTGTCCCAAGGGTACAAACTGGGGTTTCAAGACGTTCCCCCTCACCGATTGTTCAAATCAGCCTTAGACAGCAGGGAGAAGGTTTTTATTCAAGCCACTTCGTGGTCCCGAAGCCGGACGGCTCAGTCAGCCCAATCTGAAATCTGAAATCCCTCAATTTCTACCTAAAGAAATTCAATTTCAAGATGGAATCTCTCACGGTAGTGATCTCCAGTCCGGAGGAAGGAGATTTCATGGTTTTGGTAAACTTAAAGGATGCCTACTTACATGTTCCCATTTAGCCACTGCATCAAGCTACCTGAGGTTTGCAATTCAGGATTGTCATTACTAATTTCAGACGTTGCCATTTGGTCTGTCCACGGCTCCGAGGATTTTCACCAGGGTGATGGCGGAAATGATGGTTCTCCTTCGCAAGCAAGGAGTCACAATTATCCCGTACTTGGATAATAGTTTGCTGTCTGTTTCCACTTCTCTTTTCTTGAGCCGCTCCCTTCTATGCCCTTGCGCACTATCCTAACTTCTCCCGTCTGCTTACTTTGTGCCTTCCAACGCACAATGCGAACTACAGGTAGTGCTGCAGGGCCCACACCTTTTTACTTGCCTTACAGAGCAGCTCTGGAGCTGTTACAGTGCCCAGCTGCTGCAAGAAATCAGCTTGAATGCTTCAGGGGCTGGGGCATAGCCAACATGAGCCCCACACCGAAGGAGGGTGGAGGTGTTTAATGCGAACTAGGGGTCATCCAAGCGCCGCAAAAGGCCGCCATGCCCTGCATAACCCTTTTCTCTTTTCATATGCAGATGAGGGTTCCAGCCAACTTTGGCCCACTGCTTGGATGACATCACCGTATGCAAATCCGTCTTCTGCAGACCTTCTCCCAGGAATGCTTTTACTAGTTGTTGCATTTGGTTTGTTGTTTGGGGGTGCTTCAGTATTAGGCAGCCTTCTACCCTCCCATGTTCATCTCACCTGCCAGGTGAGATACTATGATCATGAAGTTGCTTCTCCCAGGGCAAGGCTCACCCATTGCCAGGCTGATGCAAGAACTGGCAGCCCGACTAGAACATCAGGAGGCTGCACAGGGCCACATCATCCGCTGTCTCCAGGATCTCTCTACTCGGCTGGATGGGATTCAGACAACTCTCCGTGGATCAGGCGCGTCTGGTGCGTCAACCACAGTGACTCCAGCTATAACCCCACCCACCTTACCCATTTCTGCTCCACGTCTTCATCTTCCAACGCCAGCAAAATTTGACGGATCTCCAAGATTCTGCAGGGGATTTCTCAACCAGTGTGAGACTGCAAGGGATATTGGACTCTTGAGTTCACGGGCCAATTTCATGGCAGTCTCGGATAGGAGGGCATTGTGGATTCACCAAGGGAATGCTGATGCTGACTCCAAGAAGAAAGGGAGTTTCTTCCCTATGAAGGTGAAGCCTTGTTTGGCGACGGCCTAGTTAATTTGATCTCGGCAGCTCCCGCAGGTAAGTCAACCTTCTTGCCCTATGTTCCCTCTCAACGGATGAAGACGCATCATTATCTAACGCAGTCATTTTGGCCCAATAGATATGCAAGAAGTTAAGATTCCCCTTTCTTTGCAGGTAGAGGAAGGAGAAGAGGGAAGAGGTCTGTAGCCTCTTCAAGATCGCAGGAGCAGAGATCGTCCTCTGCTTCTGCCAAATCCACTGCATGACGCTGGGGCTCTCTTGCAGGAGCCCACACCAGTGGGGGCACGTCTAAAACACTTCAGTCAGTTCTGGATTAATTTGGACCTGGACTCGTGGGTTTTACAAATAGTGTCCCAAGGGTACAAACTGGGGTTTCAAGACGTTCCCCCTCACCGATTGTTCAAATCGGCCTTAGTCAGCAGGGAGAAGGCTTTTATTCAAGCCTCTTCGTGGTCCCGAAGCCGGAAGGCTCAGTCAGACCAATCTGAAATCTGAAATCCCTCAATTTCTACCTAAAGAAATTCAATTTCAAGATGGAATCTCTCAGGGTAGGGATCTCCAGTCCGGAGGAAGGAGATTTCATGGTTTTGGTAGACATAAGGATGCCTACTTACATGTTCCGTTTAGCCACTGCATCAAGCTACCTGAGGTTTGCAATTCAGTATTGTCAAAACCAATTTCAGACGTTGCCGTTTGGTCTGTCCACGGCTCCGAGGATTTTCACCAGGGTGATGGCGGAAATGATGGTTCTCCTTCGCAAGCAAGGAGTCACAATTATCCCATACTTGGATGATCTCTTGATAAAGGCGAGACCCAGGGACCAGTTGTTGCAAAACATTGCACTCTCCCTGACCGTTCTTCAACAACATGGTTGGCTCCTAAACTTGCCAAAATCGCAGTTGGTCCCAATGACGCGGTTGTTGTTTTTGGGAGTGATACTGGACACAGAAGAGGTTTTCTTCCAGTGGAAAGGCTATGGAGATCCAGAGTCTGGTCAAACAAATTCTGAAACCAGCAAGAGTGTTAATCCATATTGATGGATTAACACTCTTGCTGGTTTCAGAATTTGTTTGACCAGACTCTGGATCTCCATAGCCTCCATAGCATTCGGTTGCTGGGGAAGATGGTTGCGGCCTACGAGGCCATTCAGTTTGGCAGGTTCCATGCTAGAGTGTTCCAGTGGGACCTGTTGGACAAGTTGTCCGGATCCCACCTACACATGCACCGGAGGATAATCCTGTCTTCCAAGACCAGAATATCACTCCATTGGCGGCTGCACAGTTCTCACCTCCTAGAGGGGCGATGGTTCGGGATCCAGGACTGGATCCTAGGGACCACGGATGCAACCCTCCGAGGCTGGGGAGCAGTCACACAGGGGGAAAACATCCAAGGAAGATGGTCAAGTCGGGAAAGTTGTCTCCACATAAATGTTCTGGAGTTAAGGGCCATTTAATAACTGCAGACACAGTACGCACTGGGACGGGTGCCAAGCATCCTCTACGGACTAAGAGAAAAGGATTTACCGGTAGGTATTAAAATCCTATTTTCTCTAACGTCCTAGAGGATGCTGGGGACTCTGTAAGGACCATGGGGATAGACGGGCTCCGCAGGAGACATGGGCACTTTAAGAAAGACTTTAGTTCTGGGTGTGCAGAGGCTCCTCCCTCTATGCCCCTACTCCATACCTCAGTTTGATACTGTGCCCAGTGGAAACTGTGTGCTTTTCAGGAGCTCTCCTGAGCTTTCTGACAGAAAGTATTTTGTTAGGTTTTTAATTTTCAGGGAGCACTGCTGGCAACAGACTCCCTGCATCGAGGGACTGAGGGGAGAGAAGCAGCCCTACTCTCTGAGTTGCAAGGTCCTGCTTCTTAGGCTACTGGACACCATTAGCTCCAGCGGGATTGGTACGCAGGATCTCACCCTCACCGTCCGTCCCAGAGCCGCGCCGCCGTCCCCCTCGCAGAGCCGGAAGATAGAAGCCGGGTGAGTATGAGAAGAAAAGAGACTTCAGCGGTGGCAGAAGACTTCATGATCTTCACTGAAGTAACGCACAGCACTGCAGCTGTGCGCCAATGCTCCCATACACCTCACATACTCTGGTCACTGTAAGGGTGCAGGGCGCCCTGGGCAGCAATATAAACCTCTTTTTGCCAAAAATATAACATATATACAGCTGAGCACTGTATATATGTATGAGCCCCCGCCAATTTTACAGTTTAAGCGGGACAGAAGCCCGCCGCCGAGGGGGCGGGGCTTCTCCCTCAGCACTCACCAGCGCCATTTTTTCTCCACAGCACCGCTGAGGCAGCTCCCCAGACTCTCGCCTGCTGAAACCACGGTAGACAAGAGGGTTGAAAAGAGGGGGGGGGGCACATAATTCGGCGCAAATTACATACAGCAGCACTACTGGGCAAACATTAAGTTACTGTGTTATTCCTGGGTTATATAGCGCTGGGGTGTGTGCTGGCATACTCTCTCTCTCTGTCTCTCCAAAGGGCCTTGTGGGGAAACTGTTTTCAGAAAAAGCATTCCCTGTGTGTGTGGTGTGTCGGTACACGTGTGTCGACATGTCTGAGGAAGAAGGCTATATTAGAGAGGAGCGGGAGCAAATTAATGTGGTGTCTCTGCGACAGCTGATTGGATGGATATGTGGAATGTTTTAAATGCTAGTGTAAACTCAGTGCACAAAAGATTAGACAAGGCTGAAGCTTCGGGACAGTCAGGGTCTCAACCCATGCCTGATCCTATGTCGCAGGGACTGTCAGGGTCTCATAAGCGCCCACTATCCCAGATTGTTGACACAGATACTGACACGGATTCTGACTCCAGTGTCGATTACGATGATGCAAAGTTACAGCCAAAATTGGCAAAATCCATTCGATATAGGATTATGGCAATAAAAGATGTTTTGCACATCACAGAGGAACCCCCTGTCCCTGACAAGAGGGTACATAAGTACAAGGGAAAGAAGCCTGAGGTAACCTTTCCCCCCTCACACGAGCTGAACGAGTTATGTGAAAAAGCTTGGGAATCTCCAGATAAAAGACTGCAGATTTCCAGAAGGATTCTTATGGCGTATCCTTTCCCATCAATGGATAGGTTAAGATGGGAATCCTCCCCTAGGGTGGACAAAGCATTAACACGCTTATCCAAGAAGGTAGCCCTCCCGTCCCAGGATACGGCTACCCTCAAAGAGTCTGCTGACCGCAAACAGGAGATAACCCTGAAGTCCATTTATACACATTCGGGTACCTTACTCAGACCGGCAATTGCGTCGGCCTGGGTGTGTAGTGCTGTAGCAGCATGGACGGATACCTTATCTGAGGGGATGGATACCCTAGATAAGGATACTATTTTATTGACCCTGGGGCATATAAGAGATGCTGTCCTATATGTGTGTATGCAAAGTACAGGTGGTGCTGCAGGGCTCACACCCTTTTACTTGTCTTGTAGAGCAACTCTGGAGCTGTTATTGGATCCATCTGCTGCAGGCCTTCCCCCAGGAATGCTTGCACTAGTTGTTGCATTTGGTTTGTTGTTTGGGGGTGCTTCAGTATTAGGCAGCCTTCTGCCCTCCCACATTCATCTGAAAATGTGTTCTCCCTGCAGTTGTTGTCCCCAGATGAGAGTTCCCTTGTGCTTCCTCAGTTGAATCTCCTTAACTTGACGGGGGTGTGCCCGAGCAGCCGCCCTCCACAGCCCTATCCCAACACATACTTATCTTGCATATGAGATCTCTTGATCATGAAGATAGTTCTCACAGGGTGAGGTTCATCCATTACATTTTAAAGTAGGAAGGTACAAATTACATATTCGAATTACATATATGTGCTGGATTCAAATGTTTTCCCCCTTCCTTTCTCAATTGTGCCCATCAGCAGCTATTCTTATGTTGCTGCCAATGGTTGTGACACATTTTTTTCTTCTGTGGGGTACACTGGACTCCACAAGGATTCATATTGGGGTGTAGAGTAGGATCTTGATCTGAGGCACCAACAAGCTCAAAGCTTTTGACTGTTCACAAGATACTCAGCGCCCCCTCCTCTATAACCTCGCTTCCATGAACAGGGAGCTCAGTTTGTAGTTGGTGCCTTCAGTAGCAGGCCACTTAACAGGGGGCTGCCTCAGGCATCCTATTCTTAGCTATTAATTTTGACAAGAAAAGAAGAACTTTTTTAATAAGAATCTACAAGGGCTGCAGCAGGCTAGGTCTAATAGACATATTTACTGCAGCTCCATCACTCCCAGCGGCACAGTATACTCCAGTGCCCCGGTTGCTGGGTCACTGCAGCGGAGGCTCCGGTTTCTTCCTAAGGTCAGTCACACACACACCGCCCTCCGGGATCACGAGGCCGCTGATGAAAGGGTGGTAAGGGTCTTCTGTGCCCGCTTTATACTGTGATCCAGCGTGGCTGTAGGGGGCGGGCCGTGTGCGCACTGGCGTGGACACTGATTACTGGGCAGCTGCTCCACTAGCCACCAGGGACAGTTAAGGAGCACAGCTCTGGGGGGTTTTCTCCTATATTAACCCCATATTGTACTACCCGCAGTGCATTGTGATAGGTAATAGGGCCTGATTCGGGTTGGATTGCAATCGCAATAAGCAATCCAACTGCAAAAATTGCTAAGAGCATACGCATCCGCCTGCAGATAATGCGATCGCCTCTGCCAGTCAATCGGTGCAGGGGGGGGGAGGGGGGTCAACAACACTCCATTCCCAAGTCAGAGATGGAGCGGTGCGGGGGCAGGGTTTCAATATTGGGTCGGCAACGGAGAAACAGGAGGCGTGGTCAGAGCGGCTGCATGACATCTCATGGGCCGGACTCCGCCAGTGGAGCCCCAGCGTCATGCAGTAGATTTTGTAGAGGCCGGGGAGGACTTCTGTTCCTGGGAGCTAGCTGTGTTGTGCATCTTTTTTCCTCTGCCCCTACCTCTGGCAAGAAAGGACGCACCTCACACTTTCTTGTTTCTTTGTGACCGAAAGGACTGCATTTGATAATGCAGAGCTTTCTTATGCTGTGAGGGAACATAAGGTAAAAAATTTGATTTTCCAGCTGTAGCTGTGCGTGTTAATGCTTTGTCCATCCTAGGGGAGGATTCCCATCGTAACCTATCCGTTGATGGGAAAGGATACGCCATAAGAATCCTTCTGGAAATCTGCAGTCTTTTATCTGGAGATTCCCAAGCTTTTTCACATAACTCGTTCAGCTCGTGTGAGGGGGGAAAGGTTACCTCAGGCTTCTTTCCCTTGTACATATGTACCCTCTTGTCAGGGACAGGGGGTTCCTCTGTGATGTGCAAAACATCTTTTATTGCCATAATCCTATATCGAATGGATTTTGCCAATTTTGGCTGTAACTTTGCATCAACGTAATCGACACTGGAGTCAGAATCCGTGTCGGTATCTGTGTCAACAATCTGGGATAGTGGGCACTTATGAGACCCTGACAGTCCCTGCGACATATGATCAGGCATGGGTTGAGACCCTGACTGTCCCAAAGCTTCAGCCTTGTCTAATCTTTTGTGCAATGAGTTTACACTAGCATTTAAAACATTCCACATATCCATCCAATCAGGTGTCGGCGGAGACACCACATTCATTTGCTCCCGCTCCTCTCTAATATAGCCATCTTCCTCAGACATGTCGACATACGTGTACCGACACACCACACACACACAGGGAATGCTTTTCTGAAGACAGTTTCCCCACAAGGCCCATTGGAGAGACAGAGAGAGAGAGCATGCCAGCACACACCCCAGCGCTATATAACCCAGGAATAACACAGTAACTTAATGTTTGTCCAGTAGCGCTGCTGTATGTCATTTGCGCCGAATTATGTGCCCCCCCTCTCTTTTCAACCCTCTTGTCTACCATGGTATAAGCAGGGGAGAGTCCGGGCAGCTTCCTCTCTGCGGTGCTGTGGAGAAAAAATGGCGCTGGTGAGTGCTGAGGGAGAAGCCCCGCCCCCTCGGCGGCGGGCTTCTGTCCCGCTTAAACTGTAAAATTGGCAGGGGCTCATACATATACAGTGCCCAGCTGTATATATGTTATATTTTTGCCAAAAAGAGGTTTATATTGCTGCCCAGGGCGCCCCCCCTGCGCCCTGCACCCTTACAGTGACCGGAGTATGTGAGGTGTATGGGAGCAATGGTGCACAGCTGCAGTGCTGTGCGTTACCTCAGTGAAGATCATGAACTCTTCTGCCGCCTCTGAAGTCTTCTTTTCTTCTCATACTCACCCGGCTTCTATCTTCTGAATCTGCAAGGGGGACGGCGGCGCGGCTCTGGGACGGACGGCGAGGGTGAGATCCTGCGTACCAATCCCTCTGGAGCTAATTGTGTCCAGTAGCCTAAGAAGCAGGACCTTGCAACTCAGAGAGTAGGGCTGCTTCTCTCCCCTCAGTCCCTCGATGCAGGGAGTTTGTTGCCAGCAGTGCTCCCTGAAAATTAAAAACCTAACAAAATACTTTCTGTCAGAAAGCTCAGGAGAGCTCCTGAAAAGCACCCAGTTTCAAATGGGCACAGTATCAAACTGAGGTATGGAGGAGGGGCATAGAGGGAGGAGCCAGTGCACACCCAGAACTAAAGTCTTTCTTAAAGTGCCCATGTCTCCTGCGGAGCCCGTCTATCCCCATGGTCCTTACGGAGTCCCCAGCATACTCTAGGACATTAGAGAAACTAGAATTTTAGTTTGGGGGTGCTTCAGTATTAGGCAGCCTTCTGCCCTCCCATGTTCATCTAAAAAAGATGTGTTCTCCCTGCAGTTGTTGTCCCCAGATGAGAGTTCCCTTGTGCTGCCTCAGTTGAATCTCCTTTACTTGACAGAGATGTGCCTGAGCAGCGGCCCTCCCCAGCCCTATCCCAAATCATACTTATTTTGCATAGGAGATACCATGGTCATGAAGATTGTTCTCCCAGGGTGAGGTTCATTCATTGCATTCTGGGTATGCTGACTCCTGTGATTTCCCCAAATGGGGGAAACTCGACTGCATTATTTGTGGTAGTGGGGGACTGTGTTTGTGCTTTCCTCTGGTCAGCTCTGGTAAAAGTCAGATTTCTTTGTCTCAGATCTTCCTCTAGCCTTGTTTTTCTTTCGAGAGTTCCCTTGTGCTGCCTCAGTTGGATCTCCTTCACTTGACAGGGGGGTGCCCGAGCAGCGACCCTCCCCAGCTCTAGCCCAACTCCTACTTACCTGCCAGGTGAGATACTATGATCATGAAGGTGCTTCTCCCAGGGCAAGGCTCACCCATTGCACTCTGGGTGTGCTGCTCCTGCGATTTCCCCAAATGTGGGAAACTTGACTGCATAATTTGTGTTTCCCGTGGTCGGATCTCGTATAATTCAGATCTCTTTGTCTCAGGTCTCTCTCCAGCCTAGTTTGCTGTCTGTTTCCACTTCTCTTTTCTTGAGCCGTTCCCTTCTATGCCCTTGCGCACGATCCTGACTTCTCCCGTCTGCTTACTTTGTGCCTTCCAATGCACAATGCAAACTACAGGTAGTGCTGCAGGGCCCACACCCTTTTACTTGCCGTACAGAGCAGCTCTGGAGCTGTTACAGTGCCCAGCTACTGCAAGAAATCAGCTTGAATGCTTCAGGGGCTGGGGCATAGCCAATATGAGCCCCACACCGAAGGAGGGTGGAGGTGTTTAATGCAAACTAGGGGTCAGCCAAGCGCCGCAAAAGGCCGCCATGCCCTGCACGCCCCTTTTCTCTTTTCATATGCAGACGAGGGTTGAAGCCAACTTTGACCCACTGCTTGGATGACATCACCATATGCAAACCCATCTGCTGCAGGCCTTCCCCCAGGAATGCTTGCACTAGTTGTTGCATTTGGTTTGTTGTTTGGGGGTGCTTCAGTATTAGGCAGCCTTCTGCCCTCCCATGTTCATCTGAAAATATGTGTTCTCCCTGCAGTTGTTGTCCCCAGATGAGAGTTCCCTTGTGCTGCCTCAGTTGAATCTCCTTTACTTGACAGAGATGTGCCTGAGCAGCAGCCCTCCCCAGCCCTATCCCAAATCATACTTATTTTGCATAGGAGATACCATGGTCATGAAGATTGTTCTCCCAGGGTGAGGTTCATTCATTGCATTCTGGGTATGCTGACCTCTGTGATTTCCCCAAATGTGGGAAACTCGACTGCATTATTTGTGGTAGTGGGGGACTGTGTTTGTGCTTTCCTCTGGTCAGCTCTGGTAAAAGTCAGATTTCTTTGTCTCAGATCTTCCTCTAGCCTTGTTTTTCTTTCGAGAGTTCCCTTGTGCTGCCTCAGTTGGATCTCCTTCACTTGACAGGGGGGTGCCCGAGCAGCGACCCTCCCCAGCTCTAGCCCAACTCCTACTTACCTGCCAGGTGAGATACTATGATCATGAAGGTGCTTCTCCCAGGGCAAGGCTCACCCATTGCACTCTGGGTGTGCTGCTCCTGCGATTTCCCCAAATGTGGGAAACTTGACTGCATAATTTGTGTTTCCCCTGGTCGGCTCTCGTATAATTCAGATCTCTTTGTCTCAGGTCTCTCTCCAGCCTAGTTTGCTGTCCGTTTCCACTTCTCTTTTCTTGAGCCGCTCCCTTCTATGCCCTTGCGCACTATCCTGACTTCTCCCGTCTGCTTACTTTGTGCCTTCCAACGCACAATGCAAACTACAGGTAGTGCTGCAGGGCCCACACCCTTTTACTTGCCTTACAGAGCAGCTCTGGAGCTGTTACAGTGCCCAGCTGCTGCAAGAAATCAGCTTGAATGCTTCAGGGGCTGGGGCATAGCCAACATGAGCCCCACACCAAAGGAGGGTGGAGGTGTTTAATGCAAACTAGGGGTCAGCCAAGCGCCGCAAAAGGCCGCCATGCCCTGCATAACCCTTTTCTCTTTTCATATGCAGACGAGGGTTGAAGCCAACTTTGACCCACTGCTTGGATGACATCACCATATGCAAATCCATCTGCGGCAGGCCATCCCCCAGGAATGCTTGCACTAGTTGTTGCATTTGGTTTGTTGTTTGGGGGTGCTTCAGTATTAGGCAGCCTTCTGCCTTCCCATGTTCATCTGAAAATATGTGTTCTCCCTGCAGTTGTTGTCCCCAGATGAGAGTTCCCTTGTGCTGCCTCAGTTGAATCTCCTTTACTTGACAGAGATGTGCCTGAGCAGCGGCCCTCCCCAGCCCTATCCCAAATCATACTTATTTTGCATAGGAGATACCATGGTCATGAAGATTGTTCTCCCAGGGTTAGGTTCATTCATTGCATTCTGGGTATGCTGACCCCTGTGATTTCCCCAAATGTGGGAAACTCAACTGCATTATTTGTGGTAGTGGGGGACTGTGTTTGTGCTTTCCTCTGGTCAGCTCTGGTAAAAGTCAGATTTCTTTGTCTCAGATCTTCCTCTAGCCCTGTTCTTCTTTCGAGAGTTCCCTTGTGCTGCCTCAGTTGGATCTCCTTCACTTGACAGGAGGCTGCTCGAGCAGCGACCCTCCCCAGCTCTAGCCCAACTCCTACTTACCTGCCAGGTGAGATACTATGATCATGAAGTTGCTTCTCCCAGGGCAAGGCTCACCCATTGCACTCTGGGTGTGCTGCCCCTGCGATTTCCCCAAATGTGGGACACTTGACTGCATAATTTGTGTTTCACCTGGTCGGCTCTCGTATAATTCAGATCTCTTTGTCTCAGGTCTCTCTCCAGCCTAGTTTGCTGTCTGTTTCCACTTCTTTTTTCTTGAGCCCCTCCCTTTTATACCCTTGTACACTATCCTGACTTCTCCTCCCGTCTGCTTACTTTGTGCCTTCCAATGCACAATGCAAACTACAGGTAGTGCTGCAGGACCCACACCCTTTTACTTGCCTTACAGAGCAGCTCTGGAGCTGTTACAGTGCCCAGCTGCAGCAAGAAATCAGCTTGAATGCTTCAGGGGCTGGGGCATTGCCAACATGAGCCCCACACCGAAGGAGGGTGGAGGTGTTCAATGCAAACTAGGGGTCAGCCAAGCTCCGCAAAAGGCCGCCATGCCATGCACGCCCCTTTTCTCTTTTCATATGCAGACGAGGGTTGAAGCCAACTTTGACCAACTGCTTGGATGACATCACCATATGCAAATCCATCTGCGGCAGGCCTTCCCCCAGGAATGCTTGCACTAGTTGTTGCATTTGGTTTGTTGTTTGGGGGTGCTTCAGTATTAGGCAGCCTTCTGCCCTCCCATGTTCATCTGAAAATATGTGTTTTCCCTGCAGTTGTTGTCCCCAGGTGAGAGTTCCCTTGTGCTGCCTCAGTTGAATCTCCTTTACTTGACAGAGATGTGCCTGAGCAGCGGCCCTCCCCAGCCCTATCCCAAATCATACTTATTTTGCATAGGAGATACCATGGTCATGAAGATTGTTCTCCCAGGGTTAGGTTCATTCATTGCATTCTGGGTATGCTGACCCCTGTGATTTCCCCAAATGTGGGAAACTTGACTGCATTATTTGTGGTAGTGGGGGCCTGTGTTTGTGCTTTCCTCTGGTTAGCTCTGGTAAAAGTCAGATTTCTTTGTTTCAGATCTTCCTCTAGCCTTGTTCTTCTTTCGAGAGTTCCCTTGTGCTGCCTCAGTTGGATCTCCTTCTCTTGACAGGGGGGTGCCCGAGCAGCGACCCTCCCCAGCTCTAGCCCAACTCCTACTTACCTGCCAGGTGAGATACTATGATCATGAAGTTGCTTCTCCCAGGGCAAGGCTCACCCATTGCACTCTGGGTGTGCTGCCCCTGCGATTTCCCCAAATGTGGGAAACTTGACTGCATAATTTGTGTTTCCCCTGGTCGGTTCTCATATAATTCAGATCTCTTTGTCTCAGGTCTCTCTCCAGCCTAGTTTGCTGTCTGTTTCCACTTCTTTTTTCTTGAGCCCCTCCCTTCTATACCCTTGTGCACTATCCTGACTTCTCCTCCCATCCGCTTACTTTGTACCTTACAATGCACAATGCAAACTACAGGTAGTGCTGCAGGGCCCACACCCTTTTACTTGCCTTACAGAGCAGCTCTGGAGCTGTTACAGTGCCAAGCTGCTGCAAGAAATCAGCTTGAATGCTTCAGGGGCTGGGGCATGGCCAACATGAGCCCCACACCGAAGGAGGGTGGGGGTGTTTAATGCGAACTAAGGGTCATCCAAGCGCCGCAAAAGGCCGCCATGCCCTGCATACCCCTTTTCTCTTTTCATATGCAGATGAGGGTTCCAGCCAACTTTGGCCCACTGCTTGGATGACATCACCGTATGCAAATCCGTCTTCTGCAGACCTTCCCCCAGGAATGCTTGTACTAGTTGTTGCATTTGGTTTGTTGTTTGGGGGTGCTTCAGTATTAGGCAGCCTTCTGCCCTCCCATATTCATCTGAAAATATGTGTTCTCCCTGCAGTTGTTGTCCCCAGATGAGAGTTCCCTTGTGCTGCCTCAGTTGAATCTCCTTTACTTGACAGAGATGTGCCTGAGCAGCGGCCCTCCCCAGCCCTATCCCAAATCATACTTATTTTGCATAGGAGATACCATGGTCATGAAGATTGTTCTCCCAGGGTGAGGTTCATTCATTGCATTCTGGGTATGCTGACCCCTGTGATTTCCCCAAATGTGGGAAACTCGACTGCATTATTTGTGGTAGTGGGGGACTGTGTTTGTGCTTTCCTCTGGTCAGCTCTGGTAAAAGTCAGATTTCTTTGTCTCAGATCTTCCTCTAGCCTTGTTCTTTTTTCGAGAGTTCCCTTGTGCTGCCTCAGTTGGATCTCCTTCATTTGACAGGGGGGTACCCGAGCAGCGACCCTCCCCAGCTCTAGCCCAACTCCTACTTACCTGCCAGGTGAGATACTATGATTATGAAGGTGCTTCTCCCAGGGAAAGGCTCACCCATTGCACTCTGGGTGTGCTGCTCCTGCGATTTCCCCAAATGTGGTACACTTGACGGCATAATTTGTGTTTCCCCTGGTCGGCTCTCGTATAATTCAGATCTCTTTGTCTCAGGTCTCTATCCAGCCTAGTTTGCTGTCTGTTTCCACTTCTCTTTTCTTGAGCAGCTCCCTTCTATGCCCTTGCGCACTATCCTAACTTCTCCCGTCTGCTTACTTTGTGCCTTCCAACGCACAATGCGAACTACAGGTAGTGCTGCAGGGCCCACACCTTTTTACTTGCCTTACAGAGCAGCTCTGGAGCTGTTACAGTGCCCAGCTGCTGCAAGAAATCAGCTTGAATGCTTCAGGGGCTGGGGCATAGCCAACATGAGCCCCACACCGAAGGAGGGTGGAGGTGTTTAATGCGAACTAGGGGTCATCCAAGCGCCGCAAAAGGCCGCCATGCCCTGCAAAACCCTTTCCTCTTTTCATATGCAGATGAGGGTTCCAGCCAACTTTGGCCCACTGCTTGGATGACATCACCATATGCAAATCCATCTGCGGCAGGCCTTCCCCCAGGAATGCTTGCACTAGTTGTTGCATTTGGTTTGTTGTTTGGGGGTGCTTCAGTATTAGGCAGCCTTCTGCCCTCCCATGTTCATCTGAAAATATGTGTTCTCCCTGCAGTTGTTGTCCCCAGATGAGAGTTCCCTTGTGCTGCCTCAGTTGAATCTCCTTTACTTGACAGAGATGTGCCTGAGCAGCGGCCCTCCCCAGCCCTATCCCAAATCATACTTATTTTGCATAGGAGATACCATGGTCATGAAGATTGTTCTCCCAGGGTTAGGTGCATTCATTGCATTCTGGGTATGCTGACCCCTGTGATTTCCCCAAATGTGGGAAACTCGACTGCATTATTTGTGGTAGTGGGGGACTGTGTTTGTGCTTTCCTCTGGTCAGCTCTGGTAAAAGTCAGATTTCTTTGTCTCAGATCTTCCTCTAGCCTTGTTCTTCTTTCGAGAGTTCCCTTGTGCTGCCTCAGTTGGATCTCCTTCACTTGACAGGGGGCTGCTCGAGCAGCGACTCCTCCCCAGCTCTAGCCCAACTCCTACTTACCTGCCAGGTGAGATACTATGATCATGAAGTTGCTTCTCCCAGGGCAAGGCTCACCCATTGCACTCTGGGTGTGCTGCCCCTGCGATTTCCCCAAATGTGGGACACTTGACTGCATAATTTGTGTTTCACCTGGTCGGCTCTCGTATAATTCAGATCTCTTTGTCTCAGGTCTCTCTCCAGCCTAGTTTGCTGTCTGTTTCCACTTCTTTTTTCTTGAGCCGCTCCCTTCTATGCCCTTGTGCACTATCCTGACTTCTCCCGTCTGCTTACTTTGTGCCTTCCAACGCACAATGCAAACTACAGGTAGTGCTGCAGGGCCCATACCCTTTTACTTGCCTTACAGAGCAGCTCTGGAGCTGTTACAGTGCCCAGCTGCTGCAAGAAATCAGCTTAAATGCTTCAGGGGCTGGGGCATAGCCAACATGAGCCCCACACCGAAGGAGGGTGGAGGTGTTTAATGCAAACTAGGGGTCAGCCAAGCGCCGCAAAAGGCCGCCATGCCCTGCACGCCCCTTTTCTCTTTTGATATGCAGACAAGGGTTGAAGTCAACTTTGACCCACTGCTTGGATGACATCACCATATGCAAATCCATCTGCGGCAGGCCTTCCCCCAGAAATGCTTGCACTAGTTGTTGCATTTGGTTTGTTGTTTGGGGGTGCTTCAGTATTAGGCAGCCTTCTGCCCTCCCATGTTCATCTGAAAATATGTGTTCTCCCTGCAGTTGTTGTCCCCAGATGAGAGTTCCCTTGTGCTGCCTCAGTTGAATCTCCTTTACTTGACAGAGATGTGCCTGAGCAGCGGCCCTCCCCAGCCCTATCCCAAATCATACTTATTTTGCATAGGAGATACCATGGTCATGAAGATTGATCTCCCAGGGTTAGGTTCATTCATTGCATTCTGGGTATGCTGACCCCTGTGATTTCCCCAAATGTGGGAAACTCGAATGCATTATTTGTGGTAGTGGGGGACTGTGTTTGTGCTTTCCTCTGGTCAGCTCTGGTAAAAGTCAGATTTCTTTGTCTCAGATCTTCCTCTAGCCTTGTTCTTCTTTCGAGAGTTCCCTTGTGCTGCCTCAGTTGGATCTCCTTCACTTGACAGGGGGCTGCTCGAGCAGCGACCCTCCCCAGCTCTAGCCCAACTCCTACTTAGTTGCTTCTCCCAGGGCAAGGCTCACCCATTGCACTCTGGGTGTGCTGTCCCTGCGATTTCCCCAAATGTGGGACACTTGACTGCATAATTTGTGTTTCACCTGGTCGGCTCTCGTATAATTCAGATCTCTTTGTCTCAGGTCTCTCTCCAGCCTAGTTTGCTGTCTGATCCACTTCTCTTTTCTTGAGCCGCTCCCTTCTATGCCCTTGTGCACTATCCTGACTTCTCCCGTCTGCTTACTTTGTGCCTTCCAACGCACAATGCAAACTACAGGTAGTGCTGCAGGGCCCATACCCTTTTACTTGCCTTACAGAGCAGCTCTGGAGCTGTTACAGTGCCCAGCTGCTGCAAGAAATCAGCTTAAATGCTTCAGGGGCTGGGGCATAGCCAACATGAGCCCCACACCGAAGGAGGGTGGAGGTGTTTAATGCGAACTAGGGGTCATCCAAGCGCCGCAAAAGGCCGCCATGCCCTGCATAACCCTTTTCTCTTTTCATATGCAGATGAGGGTTCCAGCCAACTTTGGCCCACTGCTTGGATGACATCACCATATGCAAATCCATCTGCGGCAGGCCTTCCCCCAGGAATGCTTGCACTAGTTGTTGCATTTGGTTTGTTGTTTGGGGGTGCTTCAGTATTAGGCAGCCTTCTGCCCTCCCATGTTCATCTGAAAATATGTGTTCTCCCTGCAGTTGTTGTCCCCAGATGAGAGTTCCCTTGTGCTGCCTCAGTTGAATCTCCTTTACTTGACAGAGATGTGCCTGAGCAGCGGCCCTCCCCAGCCCTATCCCAAATCATACTTATTTTGCATAGGAGATACCATGGTCATGAAGATTGTTCTCCCAGGGTTAGGTGCATTCATTGCATTCTGGGTATGCTGACCCCTGTGATTTCCCCAAATGTGGGAAACTCGACTGCATTATTTGTGGTAGTGGGGGACTGTGTTTGTGCTTTCCTCTGGTCAGCTCTGGTAAAAGTCAGATTTCTTTGTCTCAGATCTTCCTCTAGCCTTGTTCTTCTTTCGAGAGTTCCCTTGTGCTGCCTCAGTTGGATCTCCTTCACTTGACAGGGGGCTGCTCGAGCAGCGACCCTCCCCAGCTCTAGCCCAACTCCTACTTAGTTGCTTCTCCCAGGGCAAGGCTCACCCATTGCACTCTGGGTGTGCTGTCCCTGCGATTTCCCCAAATGTGGGACACTTGACTGCATAATTTGTGTTTCACCTGGTCGGCTCTCGTATAATTCAGATCTCTTTGTCTCATGTCTCTCTCCAGCCTAGTTTGCTGTCTGATCCACTTCTCTTTTCTTGAGCCGCTCCCTTCTATGCCCTTGTGCACTATCCTGACTTCTCCCGTCTGCTTACTTTGTGCCTTCCAACGCACAATGCAAACTACAGGTAGTGCTGCAGGGCCCATACCCTTTTACTTGCCTTACAGAGCAGCTCTGGAGCTGTTACAGTGCCCAGCTGCTGCAAGAAATCAGCTTAAATGCTTCAGGGGCTGGGGCATAGCCAACATGAGCCCCACACCGAAGGAGGGTGGAGGTGTTTAATGCAAACTAGGGGTCAGCCAAGCGCCGCAAAAGGCCGCCATGCCCTGCACGCCCCTTTTCTCTTTTGATATGCAGACAAGGGTTGAAGTCAACTTTGACCCACTGATTGGATGACATCACCATATGCAAATCCATCTGCGGCAGGCCTTCCCCCAGAAATGCTTGCACTAGTTGTTGCATTTGGTTTGTTGTTTGGGGGTGCTTCAGTATTAGGCAGCCTTCTGCCCTCCCATGTTCATCTGAAAATATGTGTTCTCCCTGCAGTTGTTGTCCCCAGATGAGAGTTCCCTTGTGCTGCCTCAGTTGAATCTCCTTTACTTGACAGAGATGTGCCTGAGCAGCGGCCCTCCCCAGCCCTATCCCAAGTCATACTTATTTTGCATAGGAGATACCATGGTCATGAAGATTGTTCTCCCAGGGTTAGGTTCATTCATTGCATTCTGGGTATGCTGACCCCTGTGATTTCCCCAAATGTGGGAAACTCGACTGCATTATTTGTGGTAGTGGGGGACTGTGTTTGTGCTTTCCTCTGGTCAGCTCTGGTAAAAGTCAGATTTCTTTGTCTCAGATCTTCCTCTAGCCTTGTTCTTCTTTCGAGAGTTCCCTTGTGCTGCCTCAGTTGGATCTCCTTCACTTGACAGGGGGGTGCCCGAGCAGCGACCCTCCCCAGCTCTAGCCCAACTCCTACTTACCTGCCAGGTGAGATACTATGATCATGAAGTTGCTTCTCCCAGGGCAAGGCTCACCCATTGCACTCTGGGTGTGCTGCCCCTGCGATTTCCCCAAATGTGGGAAACTTGACTGCATAATTTGTGTTTCCTCTGGTCGGCTCTCATATAATTCAGATCTCTTTGTCTCAGGTCTCTCTCCAGCCTAGTTTGCTGTCTGTTTCCACTTCTTTTTTCTTGAGCCCCTCCCTTCTATACCCTTGTGCACTATCCTGACTTCTCCTCCCGTCTGCTTACTTTGTGCCTTCCAACGCACAATGCAAACTACAGGTAGTGCTGCAGGGCCCACACCCTATTACTTGCCTTACAGAGCAGCTCTGGAGCTGTTACAGTGCCCAGCTGCTGCAAGAAATCAGCTTGAATGCTTCAGGGGCTGGGGCATAGCCATCATGAGCCCCACACCGAAGGAGGGTGGAGGTGTTTAATGCGAACTAGGGGTCATCCAAGCACCGCAAAAGGCCGCCATGCCCTGCATGCCAATTTTCTCTTTTCATATGCAGACGAGGGTTGAAGCCAACTTTGACCTACTGCTTGGATGACATCACCATATGCAAATCCATCTGCTGCAGGCCTTCCCCCAGGAATGCTTGCACTAGTTGTTGCATTTGGTTTGTTGTTTGGGGTTGCTTCAGTATTAGGCAGCCTTCTGCCCTCCCATGTTCATCTGAAAATATGTGTACCTCCTGCAGTTGTTGTCCCCAGATGAGAGTTCCCTTGTGCTGCCTCAGTTGAATCTCCTTTACTTGACAGAGAAGTGCCTGAGCAGCGGTCCTCCCCAGCCCTATCCCAAATCATACTTATTTTGCATAGGAGATACCATGGTCATGAAGATTGTTCTCCCAGGGTGAGGTTCATTCATTGCATTCTGGGTATGCTGACCCCTGTTATTTCCCCAAATGTGGTAAACTTGACAGCATTATTTGTGGTAGTGGGGGACTGTGTTTGTGCTTTCCTCTGGTCAGCTCTGGTAAAAGTCAGATTTCTTTGTCTCAGATCTTCCTCTAGCCTTGTTCTTCTTTCGAGAGTTCCCTTGTGCTGCCTCAGTTGGATCTCCTTCACTTGACAGGGGGGTGCCCGAGCAGCGACCCTCCCCAGCTCTAGCCCAACTCCTTCTTACCTGCTAGGTAAGATACTATGATCATGAAGGTGCTTCTCCCAGGGCAAGGCTCACCAATTGCACTCTGGGTGTGCTGCTCCTGCGATTTCCCCAAATGTGGGAAACTTGACTGCATAATTTGTGTTTCCCCTGGTTGGCTCTCGTATAATTCAGATCTCTTTGTCTCATGTCTCTCTCCAGCCTAGTTTGCTGTCTGTTTACACTTCTCTTTTCTTGAGCCACTCCCTTCTATGCCCTTGCGCACTATCTTGACTTCTCCCGTCTGCTTACTTTGTGCCTTCCAACGCACAATGCGAACTACAGGTAGTGCTGCAGGGCCCACACCCTTTTAGTTGCCTTACAGAGCAGCTCTGGAGCTATTACAGTGCCCAGCTGCTGCAAGTAATCAGCTTGAATGCTTCAGGGGCTGGGGCATAGCCAACATGAGCCCCACACCGAAGTAGGGTGGAGGTGTTTAATGCGAACTAGGGGTCATCCAAGTGCCGCAAAAGGCCGCCATGCCCTGCACGCCCCTTTTCTCTTTTCATATGCAGACGAGGGTTGAAGCCAACTTTGACCCACTGCTTGGATGACATCACCATATGCAAATCCATCTGCTGCAGGCCTTCCCCCAGGAATGCTTGTACTAGTTGTTGCATTTGGTTTGTTGTTTGGGGGTGCTTCAGTATTAGGCAGCCTTCTGCCCTCCCATGTTCATCTGAAAATATGTGTTCTCCCTGCAGTTGTTGTCCCCAGATGAGAGTTCCCTTGTGCTGCCTCAGTTGAATCTCCTTTACTTGACAAGGGAGGCATTTTGGATTTTTTCTTTGGGTACCCTTACACCTGATGGTCTGAATGAGAGCATCGAACAGAACAACATTGGCAGTCTCTGAAGATTTTATCTATTGATTTACCTAATATATTATTTATTGAATATCCATTTATTGTATGTTTAATAAATAAACAAAATTATTAGAAGTAGCTATTTTGGAAACAGCTTTCCTCTTAGGATGAAACTGTATAACCCTGTTGTGTGTATTTCTTTAAAGTTCCTTAGTAAAATCCACTAGTAATGATGAACATCAGATTTCTTCCTCCATCCTCTTTTTACACTTTCTCTTGGTTCTATATATATATTTTTTTTTCTATTTTTATTATTTTCCCCTCCTTCTCCCAAAAGGCCCCCCTCCCCCCCCCCCCTCCCTGTTTTAAATTTTAAAATCTTTAAATATTTAAATCTTCGAATCCTTAAATTGTCTGTTTAATATTTATTTTTTCTTCAATTCTTTTTGTTGTTTAAACAGCAATGTAATTATTCCAGGGGTTAAAATAATGAAATATAGAAATAATATTAACAAAAATTAAAGGTAAAAATGAATTGATAGAATGATCCCATTAAAAGTAAATAAATAATATTGATGTTAAGCTGAGCGGGTTGGATTCGAACATGGGACTAGCTGCATAGAATGCAGGTGATGTTTCCCCTGCGCCACAAGAACTGCTTTAGTAGTGGCCTGGATTTATGTTACCCTAAAAGGTTTTATATAAGTAAATGGGGATCCTTAGTGCTGAGTCTCTGAATTATGTATATGTGATTATAGATATGAGGTATTGATTGAAAGATTATAGGTTAATCTGTATATAGATTATATATTTTCTGTTATTTTTTAAACCACCTTGTTGCTTATTTTATTATTTTTAATCACCATGTTGCTTATTTTTATATTATGAAATGCCTTTATATGTGCAAATGCAATTAGAAAGTTGTTCCATATGTGAGTCATTACATGTATGCATCCAATTAGTACATGTATGTATCCAATCAACTAATTAGTAATACTATTGGTCCGGTGCATTTTAAAAAGAGCCTGCTAGGCTGCTGATGTATCCTCTGACGAAACCGCTCTTGGATAACAGCGGAGAAACGCGTAAGAAGGTGATTACCGGACACTCTGATTGCTGAGATATAAGCCCGTTCATGAACGAGCTACATCACGGCGGACGTCTGATGTAAAGACAGCGGTGAAGGGGAAAAAGCAATTTGAGACCGAGCAAAAGGAGGTCTCTACCCACGGCAGGAAGAAATATCCCGACCGCGAGTGCCAATAAGATCCAGCCACGGTTAACGGGGGTCGTAGCATACCGCTGTGTTTCACCAACCATCACAGCGCTCTCCCCCTGTTTTCTTTCATTACTCACGTGAGTTACATATGAACTTTAACTGCAGTAAATAAGAGGCGTTGGTTACAACTGTTGCTGTTCATCCACAAGAAGGAATTTAATGTATCAATTACAATTGGAAAGTAACGATTAAATTACAACAGCTGTATCCAGGAGGATTTTTTGGACACTTTAATAAACATTCCGTTGTCATCAAGGGCAATATGAAATAGATCCTGATTACATTTAGATATGGATAGTGGTGCCTATATATGTTGACTCCATTGTATTTTATTGAATGTGGGTTTCTTCTGTCTATATATATTTTTTAAAAATAAAGAGCTTGTATATTTTATTTTTTGCGCTCCCTTGATAACAAGTGTGATTATCTTTAAAATTTGGTTTATTATTAGTAGAACAGTACTACCTATGGGAGCACCATTTTATAATATATGGTGAAAATTAATAGATGTATAAAGATTAAATAAGCAACAAATTGGTGAAATAGATAAGTTTTGATAGGAGCACTGGGTTCTATATATATATTGACATTTGGTTATATATATGTATAGACTTTATAAATTCTTGACAGAGATGTGCCTGAGCAGCGGCCCTCCCCAGCCCTATCCCAAATCATACTTATTTTGCATAGGAGATACCATGGTCATGAAGATTGTTCTCCCAGGGTGAGGTTCATTCATTGCATTCTGGGTTTGCTGACCCCTGTGATTTCCACAAATGTGGGAAACTCGACTGCATTATTTGTGGTAGTGGGGGACTGTGTTTGTTCTTTCCTCTGGTCAGCTCTGGTAAAAGTCAGATTTATTTGTCTTAGATCTTCCTCTAGCCTTGTTCTTCTATCGAGAGTTTCCTTGTGCTGCCTCAGTTGGATCTACTTCACTTGACAGGGGGGTGCCCGAGCAGCGACCCTCCCCAGCTCTAGCCCAACTCCACTTACCTGCCAGGTGAGATACTATGATCATGAAGTTGCTTCTCCCAGGACAAGGATCACCCATTGCACTCTGGGTGTGCTGCTCCTGCGATTTTCCCAAATGTGGGAAACTTGACTGCATAATTTGTGTTTCCCCTGGTCAGCTCTCATATAATTCAGATCTCTTTGTCTCAGGTCTCTCTCCAGCCTAGTTTGCTGTCTGTTTCCACTTCTTTTTTCTTGAGTTGCTCCCTTCTATGCCCTTGCGCACTATCCTGACTTCTCCCGTCTGCTTACTTTGTGCCTTCCAACGCACAATGCAAACTACAGGTAGTGCTGCAGGGCCCACACCCTTTTACTTGCCTTACAGAGCAGCTCTGGAGCTGTTACAGTGCCCAGCTGCTGCAAGAAATCAGCTTGAATGCTTCAGGGGCTGGGGCATAGCCATCATGAGCCCCACACCGAAGGAGGGTGGAGGTGTTTAATGCGAACTAGGGGTCATCCAAGCACCGCAAAAGGCCGCCATGCCCTGCATGCCAATTTTCTCTTTTCATATGCAGACGAGGGTTGAAGCCAACTTTGACCCACTGCTTGGATGACATCACCATATGCAAATCCATCTGCTGCAGGCCTTCCCCCAGGAATGCTTGCACTAGTTGTTGCATTTGGTTTGTTGTTTGGGGGTGCTTCAGTATTAGGCAGCCTTCTGCCCTCCCATGTTCATCTGAAAATATGTGTACCTCCTGCAGTTGTTGTCCCCAGATGAGAGTTCCCTTGTGCTGCCTCAGTTGAATCTCCTTTACTTGACAGAGATGTGCCTGAGCAGCGGCCCTCCCCAGCCCTATCCCAAATCATACTTATTTTGCATAGGAGATACCATGGTCATGAAGATTGTTCTCCCAGGGTGAGGTTCATTCATTGCATTCTGGGTATGCTGACCCCTGTTATTTCCCCAAATGTTGTAAACTTGACAGCATTATTTGTGGTAGTGGGGGACTGTGTTTGTGCTTTCCTCTGGTCAGCTCTGGTAAAAGTCAGATTTCTTTGTCTCAGATCTTCCTCTAGCCTTGTTCTTCTTTCGAGAGTTCCCTTGTGCTGCCTCAGTTGGATCTCCTTCACTTGACAGGGGGGTGCCCGAGCAGCGACCCTCCCCAGCTCTAGCCCAACTCCTTCTTACCTGCTAGGTAAGATACTATGATCATGAATGTGCTTCTCCCAGGGCAAGGCTCACCAATTGCACTCTGGGTGTGCTGCTCCTGCGATTCCCCCAAATGTGGGAAACTTGACTGCATAATTTGTGTTTCCCCTGGTCGGCTCTCGTATAATTCAGATCTCTTTGTCTCATGTCTCTCTCCAGCCTAGTTTGCTGTCTGTTTACACTTCTTTTTTCTTGAGCCGCTCCATTCTATGCCCTTGCGCACTATCCTGACTTCTCTCGTCTGCTTAATTTGTGCCTTCCAGCGCACAATGCGAACTACAGGTAGTGCTGCAGGGCCCAAGCCCTTTTACTTGCCTTACAGAGCAGCTCTGGAGCTGTTACAGTGCCTAGCTGCTGCAAGAAATCAGCTTGAATTCTTCAGGGGCTGGGGCATAGCCAACATGAGCCCCACACCGAAGGAGGGTGGAGGTGTTTAATGCGAACTAGGGGACATCCAATTGCCGCAAAAGGCCGCCATGCCCTGCACGCCCAGGGGTACAAGCTGGAATTCGAGATGTCTCCCCCCAGCCGTTTCCTAAAATATGCCTTGCTGACAACTCCCTCAGGCAGGGAGGCTGTGCTAGAGGCAATTAATAAGCGGTATTCCCAGCAGGTAATACTCAAGGTGCCCCTACTTCAATAAGGACGGGGTTACTATTCCACACGGGTTGGGGTACCGAAACCGCATGGTTCGGTGTGACCCATTTTATATTTAAAATCCTTGAACAAAAAAATTCAAGTTCAAGATGGAATCGCTCAGGGCGGTTATTCCAAGCCTGGACGAGGGGGATTACATGGTATCCTGGGACATCAAGGATGCTTACCTGCATGTCCCCATTTACCATCCTCGCCAGGAGTACCTCAGATTTGTGGTACAGGATTACCATTACCAAGTCCAGACACTGCCGTTTGGACTGTACATTGCACCGAGGGTGTTTTATTAAGGTAATGGCCGAAATGTTGATACTCCTTCAAAAAAAAGGGAGTTGTAATTATCCCGTACTTGGACAATCTTGTTATAAGGGCGAGGTCCAAGGAGCAGTTGGTAGTCGGGGTAGCACTATTTTGGAAAGTGCTACAACAGCATGGTTGGATTCTAAACAGTCCAAAGTCACAGCTGGTTCCTATGACACGTCTACTGTTCCTGGGGATGGTTCTGGACATAAACCAGAAATAGTGTTTCTCCCGGAGGAGAAAGCCAAGGAGTTGTCATCTCTAGTCAGAGACCTCCTGAAGCCAAAATAGGTAGCGGTGCATCATTGCACGCGAGTCCTGGGAAAAATGGTAGCTTCCTACGAAGCAATCCCATTAGGCAGGTTCCATACAAGAACTTTTCAGAGGGACCTGTTGGACAAGTGGTCCGGATCGCATCTTCCGATGCATAGGCTGATAACCCTGTCTCCAAGGACCAGGGTATCTCTACTGTGGTGGCTGCAGAGTGCCCATCTTCAAGAGGGCCGCAGGTTCGGCATACAGGACTAGGTCCTAGTGACCATGGATTCCAGCCTTTGAGGCTGGGAGGCAGTCACACAGGGAAGAAATTTCCAGGGACTTTGGTCAAGTCAGGTTATTTCCCTACACATAAATATTCTGGACCTGAGGGCCATTTACAATGCCCTGAGGCCGGCAAGTCCTCTGCTTCAAAACCAGCCGGTACTGATCCAATCAGACAACATCACGGCAGTCGCCCATGTAAACCAACAGGGCGGCACAAGAAGCAGGATGGCGATGGCAGAAGCCACAAGGATTCTCCGATAGGCGGAAAATCATGTGTTAGCACTGTCAGCAGTGTTCATTCCCGGAGTGGACAACTGGGAAGCAGATCTTCTCAACAGACACGACCTCCACCCGGGAGAATGGGGACTTCCTCCAGAAGTCTTCCAATAGGATTGTACACCATTGGGAAAGGCCACAGGTGGACATGATGGCGTCCCGCCTCAACAAAAAGCTATAAAAGATATTGCACCGGGTCAAGGGACCCTCAGGCGATAGCTATGGACGCTCTGGTAACACCGTGGGTGTACCAGTCGGTTTATGTGTTCTCCCCTCTGCCTCTCATACCAAAGGTACTGAGAATAATAAGAAGGCGAGGAGTAAGAACGATACTCGTGGATGGCCAAGAAGAGCTTGGTACCCAGAACTTCAAGAATTTATATCGGAGGACCCATGGCCTCTGCCACTCAGACAGGACCTGCGGCAGCAGGGGCCCTGTCTGTTCCAAGACTTACCGCGGCTGCGTTTGTCGGCATGGCGGTTGAACGCCGGATCCTGAAGGAAAAGGGCATTCCGGAGGAAGTCATTCCTACGCTTACTAAAGCCAGGAAAGAGGTTACAGCAACTCATTATCACCGCATATGGCGAAAATATGTTGCATGGTGTGAGGCCGAAAGGGCCCCAACAGAGGAATTTCAACTAGGTCGATTTCTGCATTTCCTGCAAGCAGGAGTGACTATGGGCCTTAAATTGGGTTCCATTAAGGTACAGATCTCGGCTCTGTCGATTTTCTTTCAAAAAGAACTAGCTTCAGTACCTGAAGTTCAGACATTTATAAAAGGAGTGCTGCAGAGTCAGCCCCCGTTTGTGCCTCCTGTGGCACCTTGGGATCTCAACGTGGTGTTGAGTTTCTTAAAATCACATTGGTTTAAACCACTAAAAACCGTGGATCTGAAATATCTCACGTGGAAGGTGGTTATGTTATTGGCCTTGGCTTCTGCCAGGCGAGTATCAAAGTTGGCGGCTTTGTCTTGTAAAAGCCCTTATTTGATTTTCCATATGGATAGGGCAGAATTGAGGACTCGTCCCCAGTTTCTCCCAAAGGTGGTGTCAGCGTTTCACCTGAACCAGCCTATTGTGGTGCCTAGGCTACTAGGGACTTGGAGGACTCCAAGTTGCTAGACGTTGTCAGGGCACTGAAAATATATGTTTCCAGAATGGCTAGAGTCAGAAAATCTGACTCGCTGTTTATCCTATATGCACCTAACAAGCTGGGTGCTCCTGCTTCTAAGCAGACTATTGCTCGTTGGATTTGTAGTACAATTCAGCTTGCACATACTGTGGCAGGCCTGCCACAGCCAAAATCTGTCAATGCCCATTCCACAAGGAAGGTGGGCTCATCTTGGGCGGCTGCCCGAGGGGTCTCGGCTTTACAACTTTGCCAAGCAGCTACTTGGTCAGGGGCAAACACGTTTGCAAAATTCTACAAATTTGATACCCTGGCTGAGGAGGACCTGGAGTTCTCTCATTCAGTGCTGCAGAGTCATCCGCACTCTCCCGCCCGTTTGGGAGCTTTGGTATAATCCCCATGGTCCTTACGGAGTTCCCAGCATCCACTAGGACGTTAGAGAAAATAAGAATTTACTCACCGGTAATTCTATTTCTCGTAGTCCGTAGTGGATGCTGGGCGCCCATCCCAAGTGCGGTTTATCTGCAATACTTGTACATAGTTATTGTTAACTAAATCGGGTTATTGTTGAGCCATCTGTTGAGAGGCTCTATTGTTTCATACTGTTAACTGTGTTTCATATCACGAGTTGTACGGTGTGATTGGTGTGGCTGGTATGAGTCTTACCCGGGATTCAAAATCCTTCCTTATTGTGTACGCTCGTCCGGGCACAGTACCTAACTGAGGCTTGGAGGAGGGTCATAGTGGGAGGAGCCAGTGCACACCAGGTAGTCTAAGATCTTTCTAGAGTGCCCAGCCTCCTTCGGAGCCCGCTATTCCCCATGGTCCTTACGGAGTTCCCAGCATCCACTACGGACTACGAGAAATAGAATTACCGGTGAGTAAATTCTTATTATAGTAGTGTATACACTAGAGGTCTTTCCGAACCCCCTAATCCTAACATTGTAATTTGCTTTAGGGCGCACCTCCAATTAGTCTAGTGTTTCGTATTTTCACATTAAATACTTTCTTGCATTGGTTGGTTAAAGATTAGATCGTATATTTTTCTAGATATAGCTGTGCATAGTCTACAAGGCTACATGCTTCTCCCCTAACTAGAGATGTGCAGCGGGCATTTTTCGTGTTTCATGTTTTGGTTTTGGTTTCGGATCCACAGTTGTGTTTTGGATACGGACGCGTTTTGGCAAAACCACCCTTTTGGGTTTTGGATTCGGGTGATTTTTTTTAAAACCTCAAACAGCTAAAATCATAGAATTTCGGGGTAATTTTGATCCTATAGTATTAAGCTCAATAACCATAATTTCTACTCCTTTCCAGTCTATTCTGAACACCTCACACCTCTCAATATTATTTTTAGTCCTAAAATTTGCACCAAGGTCCCTGGATGACTAAGCTAAGCGACCCAAGTGGGCAGCACAAACACCTGGCCCATCTAGGAGTGGCACTGCAGTGTCAGACAGGATGGCACTTAAAAAAATAGCCCCAAACAGCACATGATGCAAAGATAAATAAAAAAAGAGGCGCAAGATGAAATTGTAGTGTGTCTCTCCTGCTCAGTGTCAGTTCTCAGTAGTATCCTCATCAGTGCTCAGTATCACTGCTCATTGTCTTGTGCTGCATTGTGGTGCTCAGTATACTAGAGTACATTACTAATAGTCCAGTGCTGCATCTTGCTGCTCAGTGTCAGTTCTAGTATCCTCATCAGTGCTCAGTATCACTGCTCATTGTTTTGTGCTGCATTGTGGTGCTCAGTATACTACAGAACATTACTAATAGTCCAGTGCTGCATCTGGCTGCTCAGTGTCAGTTCTAGTAATCTCATCAGTGCTCCGTATCACTGCTCATTGTCTTGTGGTGCTCAGTATACTACAGTACATTACTAATACTCCAGTGTCTTGTGCCGCATATGGCTGCTGTAGGGTGCTGTGGTAGTGTCCTGTCACTGTGCATATGTCATCATTCCAGTCACAGTGACATACCCTCCAACTGTACCTTTTTAATAGGTACAGTACCTTTTTTTCATGGTCTGTACCTATTTTTGGCTCTCCAAACTTCCATTGAAAGTATAGGAAAAGGGGCGTGACCACGCCCCCTTTACCCATGACCACGCCCCTTTTTCTAATTTGTACCAATTTTTGTGTGTAAAATGTTGGAGGGTATGCAGTGATATCTGGTATCTATCTAGTGGTATCTAATTCCAGACATTACCACCGTCTAATTCCAGATATATTACTGGCATATAATTCCACACATTAAAAAATGGAGAACAAAAAGGTGGAGGGTAAAATAGGGAAAGATCAAGATCCACTTCCACCTAGTGCTGAAGCTGCTGCCACTAGTCAAGGCAGAGACAATTCAATGCCATCAACATTATGTAATGATTATACGATACATTATATATCATATCATTGTATGGTTGTAAAATACAACTTAAAAACTTTAATGAATAAATACATAAAGTAGCTTTTATGTAACCTTTTTAAACCTATTAGCATAGACCGAATCTCATCGTGTGTATAGGCCTTTAGTTCAACAACAGCATGGGACCAGTTAGTGTGTTTTGACCACTGCACAGCACCTGGTGTTATATAGTAAGCACCACTATGGCATAGTATACAGCATTATGGGCCTGATATGAGTGTGACCAGCGGTGATGTGGAATGCAGTAGGAGGTGCTGTTTAGTAAGCACCACTTCTATATTCACCATGCAGTATATTGTGTGAATATAGAAGTGTTGGCTGTGTTATATATTAGAGTAATTATTGCAGCTCCCAGCTAAAATTGCAACAATGTAATTTAGTGACAAGCTGCAGAGATTAACCCTTTCTGTGGCTGCTGCACAACCTCTATTCATATCGCTGAATTCAATTAGGGAGATGTTCTCACCCCGCGAGCAAGCGCAGGTATATGCCACACTTATGGTAACATTGGATTTACAGATATTTTCTTGCAGGGGTGTTTCTAAACAATTTGGCTTCAAATGCGTGCCCCCCGCCACCATTGGCATTAAAAATTGTGCCCCTCCCCCATATATATATATATATATATATATATAAAAAAAAAACTATATTTGCGTGAGCGCTCCGGACGGGATGGGGGGGGCGTGACCTCGCAAAAATGGGTATGGTCTCCATAAAATGGGCGTAGCCTTGCAGGCAAAGACTACCTTACACCCCAGTTCTTGACCCTGCACCAACTGACCTCGGCCACCACAGGGAAAAAAGTACAGTAATTTCCACCATGTTAAGCCCCACACATTAATGCCCTTTGGAACATATTATGTCACTCACCACAATATCTGTGATACACTATGCCCTACAGTAAAGCTTCTAATTACTTTTACAAAAACTGCTCAATGCCAAGAGTTTCACATGCTGGGTGTCATGCTCATTGCCAGGGGTTTCACTCTCTGGGTGTCATGCTCATTGCCAGGGGGAACGCAGTAGGAGGTGTTATATAGTAAGCACCACTATGGCATAGTATATAGCATTATATATATTGTGAGCACTGGTGATGTTGAGTGCAGTAGAGCTGCTGCTGGGTAATTACAATTGACTACAACCACCAATATATTCTGCTGCACTATATATATGCAAAGCTAATTCTGCTGGGTAATTACAACTGACTACAACCACCAATATATTCTGCTGCACTATATATTTGCAAAGCTAATTCTGCTGGGTAATTACAATTGACTACAACCACCAATATATTCTGCTGCACTATATCTATATATGCAAAGCTAATTCTGCTGAGTAATTACAATTGACTACAACCACCAATATATTCTGCTGCACTATATCTATATATGCGAAGCTAATTCTGCTGGGTAATGCAAATTGAAACATTATTGCATAGTATGTGATTTTGAAGTACTTTTTTAAAGTTTTGAATGATATAGACCCAGTTTAATCTTTGTGGAATGCCTGGTTGTTGTTTTTAAGGTAATTTATTGCCTGGCATTTGAGGGGGTGGGGTGTGGTTACAGATTTCAATTATTGGTTTCACTTGTAATAGTCTTCTACTTAAGTCCAATGGTGTAGGCTGTGCAAAGCCATTTGGCTGTGCATTTATTGATCTAAGCGTGCATTTTTATCAAAGCGTGATAAAATTGACACATAACAGCAGTGTTCAATCAGCGTTCAATCGAAGTGAAAAAGAAGGAAAACAGAAGCACACCAATCTAACAAAACAAAGAAAACTGAAGAACTAATAACAAATGTGAGTCACTTACTCCTCAGATCACTCACCTCCTGATTGTTGCATCTGATTACATAGCACAGAACTACCTTACTTGGACATTTCATAAACCATCCATTTCACCTACAAATGCCTGTATCTGTATTATTGTAATTTTGTTTTTTAAGCACAGCTGCACCAATGCAATTTTACCTGCAAACACTTAAAACATCTAACATAATTACCATTGCTTCTTAAACCTCTCACAATCCTTTCATTTCTTACACTCTAAATACTTTTCTGCACCCACTTTATCTACGCTTTTGACTCATTTCATACTAAATCTACACCCCTTGAGCCTACACTGCTTTTCTCACCTGCATTTCTGCAATTCTTCTGCTCGGATTGCCTTACAGTCTCCTCTCCTACTTCCACTTTCCCTCAACCTATTTACCTACTTAACACTATGTCAAGGTTTTCTTATACTCCCCACATCACTCAGTGTCTACCTAATAATGTATCTTTAGCCTTCCCCCCTAGTCTCCTCCACCTCCTCCTCTCTCCCCTCCTCTGTCTCCCCTCCATCCCTCTGTTTCCTTCCCCCACCTTTCCTGTTACCCCACTTTCATTCACCTCTGCCCCATGGTCCTGCTACCCCACAACTCAGCCCTGCTCCCTCTCTCCCTTCCCTGTCACCTCCCCACACCCCCATCCACATCACACTGACCTCCCTCCCTGCCCACCTCCTGCAGTTTCCCCTCCTAGCTCCGGCACCCGTACCATCACTACTCTCTCATCATCCCTGCCCTCAAACTTAATCCCACCTCATCGCTACAGCAACCCTGAAAATCTAATTCACATCTCTCCCACAAACTCATACCCCCTATCCTGTGCCCTCTGGAATGCCAGATCTGTTTATAACAAACTGGTCCCTACTCATGACCTTTTCATTTCCCACTCCCTACACCTACTAGCCATTACTGAAACTTGGATTACGCCCTCTGACACTACTTCTGCTGCTGCTCTCTCTGCTGGGGGCCTTACATTCACACACACACCCCGACCTGGGGGTCGCCATGGGGGTGGTGTTGGGGTCCTTTTACCTTCTAGTTACTCCTACCAACTCATACCACCAGAACCATCCCTTATATTCTCTACATTTGAGGTCCACGCCATATGCCTCTTCCAACCAGTCCATCTTAGAGTAGCTGTCATTTACCGCCCCCCTGGCACTGCTTCCAAATTAATCGACAACTTTGCTTCCTGGCTTCCTCACTTCCTCTCTTCTGACATTCCCACCATTATCCTAGGCGATTTCAACATCCCTATTGACATCCCCACACAATCCCCTGCCTCTAAACTCCTTAACCTCACCTCTTCACTTGGTCTCTCCCAGTGGACCTCCTCACCCTCCCATGTGAATGGGAGCTCACTGGATCTGGTCTTCACTCACCGCTGTGATATTTCTGATTTTTCCAACTCCCCATTTCCCCTCTCTGACCACCACCTGCTCTCCTTCAACCTATCTCTCTCGACTTCCCCATCTCTACCTCCTAAGGCTACCATCACTAAGCGTAACATTGAAGCTATTGACACCACATTCCTTTCCTCCCTGTTTGACTCACTTCTCTCTCCTATTCTCTCTCTCTCATGCCGTGAACAAGCCACTTCCACATACAATGCTTCCCTTACTTCTGCTCTTGACTCTGTTGCTCCACCAACCACTATTCACCCTCACAAATTAACACCTCAACCCTGGCACACCAAATGCACCAGATATCTGCAAAAATGCTCACGTACGGCTGAGCGACACTGGAGGAAATCACGCTCTAAGGCAGACTTCCTCCATTTCAAACTTATGCTCTCATCCTTCAGTGCTGCCCTTTCTCTTGCTAAACAGTCATACTTCAAGAACCTCATCTCCTCCCAGTCTTCCAACCCCCGGCGCCTCTTTGCCACTCTCAACTCACTCCTCTGCCCACCTCCACCTCGTCTCCCTTCCTCACTCTCTGCTCTTGACTTTGCCACTTACTTCACATCCAAAATTGACTCCATACGTCAGGACATCACATCACACCAGACTATCAGTAACCAGCCTTCTCTCGTGGATGGCCAAGAAGAGCTTGGTACCCAGAACTTCAAGAATTTATATCGGAGGACCCATGGCCTCTGCCACTCAGACAGGACCTGCGGCAGCAGGGGCCCTGTCTGTTCCAAGACTTACCGCGGCTGCGTTTGTCGGCATGGCGGTTGAACGCCGGATCCTGAAGGAAAAGGGCATTCCGGAGGAAGTCATTCCTACGCTTACTAAAGCCAGGAAAGAGGTTACAGCAACTCATTATCACCGCATATGGCGAAAATATGTTGCATGGTGTGAGGCCGAAAGGGCCCCAACAGAGGAATTTCAACTAGGTCGATTTCTGCATTTCCTGCAAGCAGGAGTGACTATGGGCCTTAAATTGGGTTCCATTAAGGTACAGATCTCGGCTCTGTCGATTTTCTTTCAAAAAGAACTAGCTTCAGTACCTGAAGTTCAGACATTTATAAAAGGAGTGCTGCAGAGTCAGCCCCCGTTTGTGCCTCCTGTGGCACCTTGGGATCTCAACGTGGTGTTGAGTTTCTTAAAATCACATTGGTTTGAACCACTAAAAACCGTGGATCTGAAATATCTCACGTGGAAGGTGGTTATGTTATTGGCCTTGGCTTCTGCCAGGCGAGTATCAAAGTTGGCGGCTTTGTCTTGTAATAGCCCTTATTTGATTTTCCATATGGATAGGGCAGAATTGAGGACTCGTCCCCAGTTTCTCCCAAAGGTGGTGTCAGCGTTTCACCTGAACCAGCCTATTGTGGTGCCTAGGCTACTAGGGACTTGGAGGACTCCAAGTTGCTAGACGTTGTCAGGGCACTGAAAATATATGTTTCCAGAATGGCTAGAGTCAGAAAATCTGACTCGCTATTTATCCTATATGCACCTAACAAGCTGGGTGCTCCTGCTTCTAAGCAGACTATTGCTCGTTGGATTTGTAGTACAATTCAGCTTGCACATACTGTGGCAGGCCTGCCACAGCCAAAATCTGTCAATGCCCATTCCACAAGGAAGGTGGGCTCATCTTGGGCGGCTGCCCGAGGGGTCTCGGCTTTACAACTTTGCCGAGCAGCTACTTGGTCAGGGGCAAACACGTTTGCAAAATTCTACAAATTTGATACCCTGGCTGAGGAGGACCTGGAGTTCTCTCATTCAGTGCTGCAGAGTCATCCGCACTCTCCCGCCCGTTTGGGAGCTTTGGTATAATCCCCATGGTCCTTACGGAGTTCCCAGCATCCACTAGGACGTTAGAGAAAATAAGAATTTACTCACCGGTAATTCTATTTCTCGTAGTCCGTAGTGGATGCTGGGCGCCCATCCCAAGTGCGGTTTATCTGCAATACTTGTACATAGTTATTGTTAACTAAATCGGGTTATTGTTGAGCCATCTGTTGAGAGGCTCTATTGTTTCATACTGTTAACTGTGTTTCATATCACGAGTTGTACGGTGTGATTGGTGTGGCTGGTATGTGTCTTACCCGGGATTCAAAATCCTTCCTTATTGTGTACGCTCGTCCGGGCACAGTACCTAACTGAGGCTTGGAGGAGGGTCATAGTGGGAGGAGCCAGTGCACACCAGGTAGTCTAAGATCTTTCTAGAGTGCCCAGCCTCCTTCGGAGCCCGCTATTCCCCATGGTCCTTACGGAGTTCCCAGCATCCACTACGGACTACGAGAAATAGAATTACCGGTGAGTAAATTCTTATTATAGTAGTGTATACACTAGAGATGAGCGCCTGAAATTTTTCGGGTTTTGTGTTTTGGTTTTGGGTTTGGTTCCGCGGCCGTGTTTTGGGTTCGAACGCGTTTTGGCAAAACCTCACCGAATTTTTTTTGTCGGATTCGGGTGTGTTTTGGATTCGGGTGTTTTTTTCAAAAAACACTAAAAAACAGCTTAAATCATAGAATTTGGGGGTCATTTTGATCCCAAAGTATTATTAACCTCAAAAACCATAATTTACACTCATTTTCAGTCTATTCTGAATACCTCACAATATTATTTTTAGTCCTAAAATTTGCACCGAGGTCGCTGTGTGAGTAAGATAAGCGACCCTAGTGGCCGACACAAACACCGGGCTCATCTAGGAGTGGCACTGCAGTGTCACGCAGGATGTCCCTTCCAAAAAACCCTCCCCAAACAGCACATGACGCAAAGAAAAAAAGAGGCGCAATGAGGTAGCTGTGCGAGTAAGATTAGCGACCCTAGTGGCCGACACAAACACCGGGCCCATCTAGGAGTGGCACTGCAGTGTCACGCAGGATGGCCCTTCCAAAAAACCCTCCCCAAACAGCACATGACGCAAAGAAAAAAAGAGGCGCAATGAGGTAGCTGTGTGAGTAAGATTAGCGACCCTAGTGGCCGATACAAACACCGGGCCCATCTAGGAGTGGCACTGCAGTGTCACGCAGGATGGCCCTTCCAAAAAACCCTCCCCAAACAGCACATGACGCAAAGAAAAAAAGAGGCGCAATGAGGTAGCTGTGTGAGTAAGATTAGCGACCCTAGTGGCCAACACAAACACCGGGCCCATCTAGGAGTGGCACTGCAGTGTCACGCAGGATGTCCCTTCCAAAAAACCCTCCCCAAACAGCACATGACGCAAAGAAAAAAAGAGGCGCAATGAGGTAGCTGTGTGAGTAAGATTAGCGACCCTAGTGGCCGACACAAACACCGGGCCCATCTAGGAGTGGCACTGCAGTGTCACGCAGGATGTCCCTTCCAAAAAACCCTCCCCAAACAGCACATGACGCAAAGAAAAAAAGAGGCGCAATGAGGTAGCTGTGTGAGTAAGATTAGCGACCCTAGTGGCCGACACAAACACCGGGCCCATCTAGGAGTGGCACTGCAGTGTCACGCAGGATGTCCCTTCCAAAAAACCCTCCCCAAACAGCACATGACGCAAAGAAAAAAAGAGGCGCAATGAGGTAGCTGACTGTGTGAGTAAGATTAGCGACCCTAGTGGCCGACACAAACACCGGGCCCATCTAGGAGTGGCACTGCAGTGTCACGCAGGATGTCCCTTCCAAAAAAACCCTCCCCAATCAGCACATGATGCAAAGAAAAAGAAAAGAAAAAAGAGGTGCAAGATGGAATTGTCCTTGGGCCCTCCCACCCACCCTTATGTTGTATAAACAAAACAGGACATGCACACTTTAACCAACCCATCATTTCAGTGACAGGGTCTGCCACACGACTGTGACTGATATGACGGGTTGGTTTGGACCCCCCCCAAAAAAGAAGCAATTAATCTCTCCTTGCACAAACTGGCTCTACAGAGGCAAGATGTCCACCTCATCTTCACCCTCCGATATATCACCGTGTACATCCCCCTCCTCACAGATTATCAATTCGTCCCCACTGGAATCCACCATCTCAGCTCCCTGTGTACTTTGTGGAGGCAATTGCTGCTGGTCAATGTCTCCGCGGAGGAATTGATTATAATTCATTTTAATGAACATCATCTTCTCCACATTTTCTGGATGTAACCTCGTACGCCGATTGCTGACAAGGTGAGCGGCGGCACTAAACACTCTTTCGGAGTACACACTTGTGGGAGGGCAACTTAGGTAGAATAAAGCCAGTTTGTGCAAGGGCCTCCAAATTGCCTCTTTTTCCTGCCAGTATAAGTACGGACTGTGTGACGTGCCTACTTGGATGCGGTCACTCATATAATCCTCCACCATTCTATCAATGTTGAGAGAATCATATGCAGTGACAGTAGACGACATGTCCGTAATCGTTGTCAGGTCCTTCAGTCCGGACCAGATGTCAGCATCAGCAGTCACTCCAGACTGCCCTGCATCACCGCCAGCGGGTGGGCTCGGAATTCTGAGCCTTTTCCTCGCACCCCCAGTTGCGGGAGAATGTGAAGGAGGAGATGTTGACAGGTCGCGTTCCGCTTGACTTGACAATTTTGTCACCAGCAGGTCTTTCAACCCCAGCAGACCTGTGTCTGCCGGAAAGAGAGATCCAAGGTAGGCTTTAAATCTAGGATCGAGCACGGTGGCCAAAATGTAGTGCTCTGATTTCAACAGATTGACCACCCGTGAATCCTTGTTAAGCGAATTAAGGGCTGCATCCACAAGTCCCACATGCCTAGCGGAATCGCTCCCTTTTAGCTCCTTCTTCAATGCCTCCAGCTTCTTCTGCAAAAGCCTGATGAGGGGAATGACCTGACTCAGGCTGGCAGTGTCTGAACTGACTTCACGTGTGGCAAGTTCAAAGGGCATCAGAACCTTGCACAACGTTGAAATCATTCTCCACTGCACTTGAGACAGGTGCATTCCATCTCCTATATCGTGCTCAATTGTATAGGCTTGAATGGCCTTTTGCTGCTCCTCCAACCTCTGAAGCATATAGAGGGTTGAATTCCACCTCGTTACCACTTCTTGCTTCAGATGATGGCAGGGCAGGTTCAGTAGTTTTTGGTGGTGCTCCAGTCTTCTGTACGTGGTGCCTGTACGCCGAAAGTGTCCCGCAATTTTTCTGGCCACCGACAGCATCTCTTGCACGCCCCTGTCGTTTTTTAAAAAATTCTGCACCACCAAATTCAAGGTATGTGCAAAACATGGGACGTGCTGGAATTTGCCCATATTTAATGCACACACAATATTGCTGGCGTTGTCCGATGCCACAAATCCACAGGAGAGTCCAATTGGGGTAAGCCATTCCGCGATGATCTTCCTCAGTTGCCGTAAGAGGTTTTCAGCTGTGTGCGTATTCTGGAAAGCGGTGATACAAAGCGTAGCCTGCCTAGGAAAGAGTTGGCGTTTGCGAGATGCTGCTACTGGTGCCGCCGCTGCTGTTCTTGCGGCGGGAGTCCAAACATCTACCCAGTGGGCTGTCACAGTCATATAGTCCTGACCCTGCCCTGCTCCACTTGTCCACATGTCCGTGGTTAAGTGGACATTGGGTACAACTGCATTTTTTAGGAGACTGGTGAGTCTTTTTCTGACGTCCGTGTACATTCTCGGTATCGCCTGCCTAGAGAAGTGGAACCTAGATGGTATTTGGTAACGGGGGCACACTGCCTCAATAAATTGTCTAGTTCCCTGTGAACTAACGGCGGATACCGGACGCACGTCTAACACCAACATAGTTGTCAAGGACTCAGTTATCCGCTTTGCAGTAGGATGACTGCTGTGATATTTCATCTTCCTCGCAAAGGACTGTTGAACAGTCAATTGCTTACTGGAAGTAGTACAAGTGGGCTTACGACTTCCCCTCTGGGATGACCATCGACTCCCAGCGGCAACAACAGCAGCGCCAGCAGCAGTAGGCGTTACACGCAAGGATGCATCGGAGGAATCCCAGGCAGGAGAGGACTCGTCAGACTTGCCAGTGGCATGGCCTGCAGGACTATTGGCATTCCTGGGGAAGGAGGAAATTGACACTGAGGGAGTTGGTGGGGTGGTTTGCGTGAGCTTGGTTACAAGAGGAAGGGATTTACTGGTCAGTGGACTGCTTCCGCTGTCACCCAAAGTTTTTGAACTTGTCACTGACTTATTATGAATGCGCTGCAGGTGACGTATAAGGGAGGATGTTCCGAGGTGGTTAACGTCCTTACCCCTACTTATTACAGCTTGACAAAGGGAACACACGGCTTGACACCTGTTGTCCGCATTTCTGGTGAAATACCTCCACACCGAAGAGCTGATTTTTTTGGTATTTTCACCTGGCATGTCAACGGCCATATTCCTCCCACGGACAACAGGTGTCTCCCCGGGTGCCTGACTTAAACAAACCACCTCACCATCAGAATCCTCCTGGTCAATTTCCTCCCCAGCGCCAGCAACACCCATATCCTCCTCATCCAGGTGTACTTCAACACTGACATCTTCAATCTGACTATCAGGAACTGGACTGCGGGTGCTCCTTCCAGCACTTGCAGGGGGCGTGCAAATGGTGGAAGGCGCATGCTCTTCACGTCCAGTGTTGGGAAGGTCAGGCATCGCAACCGACACAATTGGACTCTCCTTGTGGATTTGGGATTTCGAAGAATGCACAGTTCTTTGCTGTGCTGCTTTTGCCAGCTTGAGTCTTTTCATTTTTCTAGCGAGAGGCTGAGTGCTTCCATCCTCATGTGAAGCTGAACCACTAGCCATGAACATAGGCCAGGGCCTCAGCCGTTCCTTGCCACTCCGAGTGGTAAATGGCATATTGGCAAGTTTACGCTTCTCCTCCGACAATTTTATTTTAGGTTTTGGAGTCCTTTTTTTACTGATATTTGGTGTTTTGGTTTTGACATGCTCTGTACTATGCCATTGGGCATCGGCCTTGGCAGACGACGTTGCTGGCATTTCATCGTCTCGGCCATGACTAGTGGCAGCAGCTTCAGCACGAGGTGGAAGTGGATCTTGATCTTTCCCTAATTTTGGAACCTCAACATTTTTGTTCTCCATATTTTAATAGGCACAACTAAAAGGCACCTCAGGTAAACAATGGAGATGGATGGATTGGATACTAGTATACAATTATGGACGGGCTGCCGAGTGCCGACACAGAGGTAGCCACAGCCGTGAACTACCGCACTGTACTGTGTCTGCTGCTAATATATAGACTGGTTGATAAAGAGATAGTATACTCGTAACTAGTATGTATGTATAAAGAAAGAAAAAAAACCACGGTTAGGTGGTATATACAATTATGGACGGGCTGCCGAGTGCCGACACAGAGGTAGCCACAGCCGTGAACTACCGCACTGTACTGTGTCTGCTGCTAATATATAGACTGGTTGATAAAGAGATAGTATACTCGTAACTAGTATGTATGTATAAAGAAAGAAAAAAAAACCACGGTTAGGTGGTATATACAATTATGGACGGGCTGCCGAGTGCCGACACAGAGGTAGCCACAGCCGTGAACTACCGCACTGTACTGTGTCTGCTGCTAATATATAGACTGGTTGATAAAGAGATAGTATACTCGTAACTAGTATGTATGTATAAAGAAAGAAAAAAAAACCACGGTTAGGTGGTATATACAATTATGGACGGGCTGCCGAGTGCCGACACAGAGGTAGCCACAGCCGTGAACTACCGCACTGTACTGTGTCTGCTGCTAATATATAGACTGGTTGATAAAGAGATAGTATACTCGTAACTAGTATGTATGTATAAAGAAAGAAAAAAAAACCACGGTTAGGTGGTATATACAATTATGGACGGGCTGCCGAGTGCCGACACAGAGGTAGCCACAGCCGTGAACTACCGCACTGTACTGTGTCTGCTGCTAATATATAGACTGGTTGATAAAGAGATAGTATACTCGTAACTAGTATGTATGTATAAAGAAAGAAAAAAAAAACCACGGTTAGGTGGTATATACAATTATGGACGGGCTGCCGAGTGCCGACACAGAGGTAGCCACAGCCGTGAACTACCGCACTGTACTGTGTCTGCTGCTAATATATAGACTGGTTGATAAAGAGATAGTATACTCGTAACTAGTATGTATGTATAAAGAAAGAAAAAAAAACCACGGTTAGGTGGTATATACAATTATGGACGGGCTGCCGAGTGCCGACACAGAGGTAGCCACAGCCGTGAACTACCGCACTGTACTGTGTCTGCTGCTAATATAGACTGGTTGATAAAGAGATAGTATACTCGTAACTAGTATGTATGTATAAAGAAAGAAAAAAAAACCACGGTTAGGTGGTATATACAATTATGGACGGGCTGCCGAGTGCCGACACAGAGGTAGCCACAGCCGTGAACTACCGCACTGTACTGTGTCTGCTGCTAATATATAGACTGGTTGATAAAGAGATAGTATACTCGTAACTAGTATGTATGTATAAAGAAAGAAAAAAAAACCACGGTTAGGTGGTATATACAATTATGGACGGGCTGCCGAGTGCCGACACAGAGGTAGCCACAGCCGTGAACTACCGCACTGTACTGTGTCTGCTGCTAATATAGACTGGTTGATAAAGAGATAGTATACTACTAATATTATATACTGGTGGTCAGGTCACTGGTCACTAGTCACACTGGCAGTGGCACTCCTGCAGCAAAAGTGTGCACTGTTTAATTTTAATATAATATTATGTACTCCTGGCTCCTGCTATAACCTATAACTGGCACTGCAGTAGTGCTCCCCAGTCTCCCCCACAATTATAAGCTGTGTGAGCTGAGCAGTCAGACAGATATATAATATATATAGATGATGCAGCACACTGGCCTGAGCCTGAGCAGTGCACACAGATATGGTATGTGACTGACTGAGTCACTGTGTGTATCGCTTTTTTCAGGCAGAGAACGGATATATTAAATAAACTGCACTGTGTGTCTGGTGGTCACTCACTATATAATATATTATGTACTCCTGGCTCCTGCTATAACCTATAACTGGCACTGCAGTAGTGCTCCACAGTCTCCCCCACAATTATAAGCTGTGTGAGCTGAGCAGTCAGACAGATATATAATATATATAGATGATGCAGCACACTGGCCTGAGCCTGAGCAGTGCACACAGATATGGTATGTGACTGAGTCACTGTGTGCTGTGTATCGCTTTTTTCAGGCAGAGAACGGATTATAAATAAAAGTGGTGGTCACTGGTCACTATCAGCAAAACTCTGCACTGTACACTACTGAGTACTCCTAATGCTCCCCAAAATTAGTAAATCAAGTGTCTAAACGGAGAGGACGCCAGCCACGTCCTCTCCCTATCAATCTCAATGCACGTGTGAAAATGGCGGCGACGCGCGGCTCCTTATATAGAATCCGAGTCTCGCGATAGAATCCGAGCCTCGCGAGAATCCGACAGCGTCATGATGACGTTCGGGCGCGCTCGGGTTAACCGAGCAAGGCGGGAAGATCCGAGTCGCTCGGACCCGTGAAAAAAAACATGAAGTTCTGGCGGGTTCGGATTCAGAGAAACCGAACCCGCTCATCTCTAGTATACACTAGAGGTCTTTCCGAACCCCCTAATCCTAACATTGTAATTTGCTTTAGGGCGCACCTCCAATTAGTCTAGTGTTTCGTATTTTCACATTAAATACTTTCTTGCATTGGTTGGTTAAAGATTAGATCGTATATTTTTCTAGATATAGCTGTGCATAGTCTACAAGGCTACATGCTTCTCCCCTAACTAGAGATGTGCAGCGGGCATTTTTCGTGTTTCATGTTTTGGTTTTGGTTTCGGATCCGCAGTTGTGTTTTGGATACGGACGCGTTTTGGCAAAACCACCCTTTTGGGTTTTGGATTCGGGTGATTTTTTTTTAAAACCTCAAACAGCTAAAATCATAGAATTTTGGGGTAATTTTGATCCTATAGTATTAAGCTCAATAACCATAATTTCTACTCCTTTCCAGTCTATTCTGAACACCTCACACCTCCCAATATTATTTTTAGTCCTAAAATTTGCACCAAGGTCCCTGGATGACTAAGCTAAGCGACCCAAGTGGGCAGCACAAACACCTGGCCCATCTAGGAGTGGCACTGCAGTGTCAGACAGGATGGCACTTAAAAAAATAGCCCCAAACAGCACATGATGCAAAGATAAATAAAAAAAGAGGCGCAAGATGAAATTGTAGTGTGTCTCTCCTGCTCAGTGTCAGTTCTCAGTAGTATCCTCATCAGTGCTCAGTATCACTGCTCATTGTCTTGTGCTGCATTGTGGTGCTCAGTATACTAGAGTACATTACTAATAGTCCAGTGCTGCATCTTGCTGCTCAGTGTCAGTTCTAGTATCCTCATCAGTGCTCAGTATCACTGCTCATTGTTTTGTGCTGCATTGTGGTGCTCAGTATACTACAGAACATTACTAATAGTCCAGTGCTGCATCTGGCTGCTCAGTGTCAGTTCTAGTAATCTCATCAGTGCTCCGTATCACTGCTCATTGTCTTGTGGTGCTCAGTATACTACATAACCAAATACCAGTTAACGGAATGAACCAAAATCAGCAACAGGCTGATCACAACTGAAACACAACTTTTGTGTAACATAAGCAATAACTATAGCAAGAACTGCAGATAGTGGAGGTCATTCCGAGTTGTACGCTCGCAAGCTGCTTTTAGCAGCATTGCACACGCTAAGCCGCCGCCTACTGGGAGTGAATCTTAGCTTCTTAGAATTGCGAACGACGGATTCGCAATATTGCGATTAGCACACTTCTTAGCAGTTTGAGTAGCTCGAGACTTACTCTGCCATTGCGATCAGTTCAGTCAGTATCGTACCTGTTTGACGTCACAAATACGCCCAGCGTTCGCCCAGGCACTCCCCCGTTTCTCCAGCCACTCCCGCGTTTTTCAAAAATACGTCAGCGTTTTTTCACACACACCCATAAAACGCTCAGTTTCCGCCCAGTAACACCCACTTCCTGTCAATCACACTCCGATCATCAGAACGAAGAGAAATCCTCGTAATGCCGTGAGTAAAATACCTAACTGCATAGCAAAATTACTTGGCGCAGTCGCACTGCGGACATTGCGCATGCGCGTTGTCAAAGTCAGAAAAATGTCTCAATGCACGTTGCCATATTTGCACCGCACACTGGTCCGCGCTGCGCGTGCATGCGCTCTCCCGTGGATTCGCATACCCGCAATAACGTGCACTCGCAGGCGCGGTATGCGTATTTACGGTAGAGTTTATGTAGTCGTAGCGTGCGACTCATTCGTTACAAATGTTCACAATTAATGTAGTTTATAGATCATGGTCCCTTTGATAGATTCTGAAAGTTTGGTTAAAATACAATGTCCCAGAGCTGAGGAATCCCTCTTTATATCGTACAAAGGGTCTAACAGGAATCATACAGCAGTGTTTGGTACCCATCGGAAGAGTATTTAATTAGCAATATTCCGGTGTTGGTTTGGAGCGTATTAATCGCTCGTGCGAATAGTTATGGACATAAGAAGTTTATGTCCATTTCTATTATTTACACATACTCAGGTATGCGGCGGGAAACCCAGTTTCCCACCCACCTGAGCTGTTGGAAATCGTCACAGCCCACCTGTATGAATCACCCTATGACCTTTTGTTATGATACAGGGCCGAATTCCTTCGGCCAATGGACAATGGGATTGTAGGACCAGGAGATTGCATTGTGTGTGGGGCATAAATAGGCAGGCCGACCACATCCAGCTCTCACTCTCTCATCAACGGTTATCTGCTGATAGCCGGGAGCTGGATATCGAGGCGCAGGCGATCATACCCTTTGTGCGTAAGTTTCTCTCCGTTATCATTGTCTTTCTGTGAGCCAATTTCTCTCATCTCATCTCTCTCTCTCTCTCTCTCTCTCTCTCTCTGTTCTGTTCTCTCATATCTCCCCTAGACTAGGCTAGTATTGTATTGTATTAGATAGTATTGTGTTGTATTGCATTTAGGTCAGTGTAGTATTGTCTTTTTGTATTTATTGTTTAGTTCTGTGGTTAGGAAGTCTCTGTTATATTGTAGTGTATCATTTGTACTGTTATCCCCTTTTACAAGTATATTAGATATAATACAGTTAATAGGCTTTGGAACCTAAACCAGCATCTGTGTATTTCCTATAGTGTTAAGTGTTCACTTGAGCGTCGGTGACGCTCAAGCAGCTTTGTAGTTAGTCAGGTTACACAAGGTTGCACTTACACCCTGTACTCACATTAAGGTATTCAGTGTATTTCATTGGTATAAGGTTTTATCATAAAGGTATAGCGTTGTGAGCGTCTGCGCCGCTGGTGATCTCCTCGAGGTCTCGAGCGAACCGCTACGCCATAGCGAATCATTCTGTCCTGTGATCCCTGGGCCGTGAGCGAACGTGACGCTTGAGCGTCTCGCCTACGGCTGAGCGATCGTTACGCAACTAGCGTACCATTACGGTACTTCTTAAGTAAACAGCGTACAGTGTTCTTAGCTTCATAAAGGGTTGTTTATACGACAAAGGAATTTAGCATTGTCAATTGGGGACTCGTCCTATCCTTCTCATATCTGCACTAGGTAGATCAGCAGACATTATCCCTCCAGCAAAGGGTGGGAGGTTGTCTCACAGTGCTGACGGGATAAGCGTCTGCTTCGCTTAGATAAAGAATGCTGAAGGAATCCGGGAACCGGAAGTAAGAACAAAACGCTTGTGTCTTTTTTAAAACTGTTTATTTTTCTTTTGTCTTGCGTACGCACGCATATATCTGCATTTCTGTTTCATTTTCGTATATCACTATTCCTGTTTGCCAATTTTATAGTTGATAGAAAGTGCTAAAAAGAGATTTGCTGTTATTTCATAGTAGAGGTGATAGTTAAAGTATAGAACAAACACACGGTTTGTCTGAGATACAAGGCAGTCAGTGTGGATTGCGGTAGATGATCAGGGATCATTTACATTGATAAAAAAATATTGTGTTACGGTGGATCCTTTGCATTGCGTACACGTGTCGCTAACAAAGACTAGCGTACGCAATCCAAAAGGCAGACGCACGCAGCGTTCATTACGCAACGTAGCGTCCGGTTACGCCCACGTAGCTCAAGTTGTGATAAAGTGAAGTAACGCAAAGGCGATAATTAACGCACAGCGGTAGATAACGCGAAGCGGTAAATAACGCAAATCTATTTTTGGAAAATCTGAAATTTAGTTTAACAGATCCTGCTCCTAATTGGTAACACTTTTGGCCTAAAGACAATTTCTGCGCAGAAATAGATATAGAAACAAAAGTGTACTTGTGTTGAGTGAGTGTGTTTTGTATACAAAAGTTTATATAACTTTAAGGTGGAACCAAAAGGAAAGCCGGGTACTCGTCAAGGGACATACGTGTAAGTGACATATACGGTGGCCAGGGAGGCATCCCTGGTTAAATAATATTTGAGCATTAGAGTATAGCGGACCATAAGGTAACAAGACCAGGAGGTCATAAGGTAACAAGACCAGGAGGTCGTAAGGTAAAAGGTCCGCTATAAAAGTCCAGTGGCACAACGCCTGGGGTGTTGGTGCAGAACCCATATAGGCCATACAAGCTCTGGCTGAAGGAATCGCAGCCGGAAACATAGATTCCATTGATCTTTCAGTACATGACAAGTAGTGCTCGTGTACTGAACGATTGGACCGCACGTAATTGTGTGCAGTAGTTAGTAATCTGACCTAATACCATTAGAGTAAAGTGGTCACAAACGCTATTTGTACATTCTGACGTGATTTGTGTAATTTTTTATTTTTGGAAGGGAAGTTCGCTGGTCACTCGGGAACTATCCAACAACCGATACTTACTGGGGACTGGTAGGTCCAGCACGCCCCAGTAAATAAAGGTTTACAGGGGCCCTAGGTTGGGTACAGCAGCTCTGGCTACAGTGATTGCAGCACAGGCCAACGTGGGCGAGAAGTAAGTGGGGTACTTGATAAACCACCACCGCCGGCCTGCCCAAGGACTTCTTGGTTTGTTTGTAAGGGTTCGCTGAAAGCCTTGATATTCAAGGAGGAATAAGCAACGCCTGCAGATTATGGGGGCCAGTTGTTCAGGTAGGGGGCGATCAACCTCGGTTCGGGTTGATTCAGAGAACCGATCCATCGGGTCGGCACGATATGTGATGTGTAAGAAATATGGAAATCACGCTTAAGTTTTATGTGATGAATGGGAGAGAATGACTGTACAAGACAGGGACAAATTCCCAAGAATAGGTAGCTTCAGTCCAGACGTGTTACAAAATTTAAGGAGGAGGATAAGTCTCATTGAACCAACGAAGAGACAAAATAAACATTATGAATATTTACAGTTATGGCAACAGGAAAGTGAATTACAAAAAGAGTCTATTGACTTTTCTGACTCTTATCTTGAGAGGAGAGATATGGCAGCAGGAGAGGAGTTGATTGTGGAGAGAAAAGCACAAAGGTGGAACAATAAAAACGCTCTTAGCAACTGTAATATAGATTATAAGGATAAGTGTAATAAATGTAACCATGATTATTGTAATACTGTTGAATGTACAACTATTAACCTGTGCAAGCTGCACCCCATGTCAAACCTCCCTCAGGAATACAAACAAGAAAGTGAGCCCAGAACGATGTCGGCACCTCTTCCAGAAGCCATCCTACAAGACATCCAGGTGGACGCGACCAAATTGGTAAAGGCAATAATCGAACCCCCTAACAGAGGGTCAGGTGAGGTCGTGTCCACAGGTACGTACAATGTTTCATATCACGCACAAACAGAGGTACCCCATATTGTAAGACCAACACAAGATGATGTAACTGAGCTCGATCTGGCCAGGGTGATCTCAGTCCCCAATGGGAAGACTGACGATCAGGGAATCATTCCCGTCAAGGACAGTGCAATGCGCTGTCTCTTGTCCCGGACCGAATTGAGATCAATTATGTCCGAATTTCCTGATCCTGGGAAAAATCTAGCCAAATGCCAAAGGTTTATTAAAGAACTAGGAAACGCCACAGAACCCACCAACAAAGAGTGGCGGACAGTGCTGAGGGCATGTTTGCCCTCCAGGGTTGACCCTGAAAAATTCATTGCTGATTGTAAATTAAACATGGAGGTACCCTGTATGGAGGAACACAATCAGGAATGTATTAGGCAGATTAACCGACAGTTAGGAATATATTTCCCAACCACTGTCAAGTGGAGTGAAATTTTCTCCATAAGGCAAAACGAAAAGGAAAATGTTTCTAATTATTTCAATCGAGCACTGCAAATAATGGCTAGGAACACTGGGATCGCAGACATCAAGACAAATGCACAACATAAAGGAATAGCGGTTAAGGTATTAATGAATGGTTTAAAGGATGAATTAAAAACAAGGGTACAGACCACCAACCCAAACTGGAGAGAGATCTCGGTGGCCGCACTAAGAGAGGCCGTCATTAATCATGATCAGAATAGCACCAGGTACAGAGAGTCACTAAAAGATAAGTTAATGGCAGCAAATATTCAGGCCCAAACCACAAGACCACCCCAACAAAAGCCACACACCCCTGCGAGAAATCCAGATATGAAAGTCTGTTACAGTTGTCATAAAAAGGGACACATTGCAAGAGATTGTAGGTCAAGAGAAAAACAACACCATAATCATAAAAACCAAAGAATCAGGGAAGTACAGGGGAAACGATTGATGATGATGAACATCCGAGCGTTTGAGGAGGCATCAAATCAACCAAAACCCCAGGCCATTGGCACATGGAGGAACTTAAGGATTTGCGATCTGTGCAAAAGAGAAGGGCATTATGCCAGTAACTGCAACAGCCCACATAAAATCAGACCCCCTAGACATGAAAATGAGCAAAAGTTATGACACACCAAATTACAAGCAGGGATCATATAGGAAGAATTTTGGGCCACACCCATAATATATAGTTAGGAAAGGTGATCATTAGGACTGATGGTAAGCCTGAGGTAATGGTTAGTAAATTGGGAGGTCATTCACTGAAGACACAGGAATGACCAGGTTAAACGTTGTAAATGTATTTGTGAAAAATGTTTTTTCTCTCTCTCTCTATCCCCATCTCTGACGATCATTGGTAAGAATTCAAACATTGCATATTCGCTTGGTCCTTGCAGAAGTCTACCAAACCCCAGCATGACCTATCCACCACAATGTATTCTGGCCAGATACAGACAGTGGAATAATGCAAGTGCTGGTGGGGAGGGACTGCTCAAGGAAACCATTAGACACGTAGATACGACAGCCTAATAGTCTGACAATGTTTTCTTAATGTTGACAATGTTTAAAAATGCTTTGTTTCTCTTCTCTTATTGATGGTTATTGTCGAGTTATGTAATGTATATATGCACATGAATTGTTCTCTATCTCTTGTTTTTTATTTTCTCTCTCTTCTCACTCATGTTTCCATGATTTAAAGATGGTATGTCACCCCTCAGTTGGACCAATGGTAATGCCAGATTTTTGCTCTACACAGAAAGATCGCTAGTTAGGAAGAAAGATTACATCACCAGAAGGTTCATTCGGAAGACTGAAGAGACAGCACCTTTTGAGAGGACAGCAGAACAAGAAGAACGACAAGACGAGAGAACTTATTATCGTAACAAGTTCTCTCCCCCTCAAACTGTTTTCTTATACCCCATTTACAAATTTCTTCTTTTCTCCTCCTGTAAGATGGACTTGCCCCAAGAGACTGTGATATGGATTTTCCCGTTAACCATGATGTTGACCAGAGCAGTCTGTTTCGGTGAGAGTACCAGTGAGGTCGAGAAAGGATCCAGAAAGGTCCTGATGACTGAGACGGAGGTGTAAATTTCCAATAGCAACCCAATCACCAAGCAAAGGCGAGTACCGGGCACGATCTAACAACCATGTTATTTGTAAACAATTGTGAAGGATTGTTAGTTAAAAAGAAAACTGTATCCGTAGGCTCTGTAACAATAATGCCAATCCAGTTTTAATATCCATATGGACCGGCATCCATTGAGTGACTATCACTCCTTAGTGGGTAATGTGTTAAATAAGACCGATTGTTGGGTATGCTCTCAAGTACCTCAGGGACACAGCAAATCAGGGCTAGTACCATTTCCTTTAACGTTAGGGGAGGTACTTGAGCTAAGTGGTGGGAGACCGGTGGACCGGAGGTTTAATATCTCCAGCCCTCCTAGTTTGAAGCTCCACCAATACCATGTGGATAGGTCCCTCATATGTTTTAACATCTCCAATCCCAGAAAACCGGGAAATTGGGAAGTGTCATGGAGCAACCTTACCATGACCTTTTCACACAGAGCAGATAGAATGCCTACAGATACAGAGCTGGTACGCCACATAGCCAGTAGAGGAAAATCTTTTCGGTATCGATATACCTTAGGAAATAGGATTACTAGAGTTGGAGAGGTATCACCAGGATACTGTGCACATGTCATACAAACTGATACGTGCATTAGGCAGATGGAAGAATTAGGGTCAGGAGATTTCACCTGGAAGGTTTGTAACATGGTCATGTCCTTCTCCGTCCCTTATGTTCTCCCCGATGATGCATATTTCATATGCGGGAGAAAGGCGTACAAGTGGCTTGCCCCAAACTCTGAAGGATTGTGTTATATTGGAAAAGTATTGCCTGAAGTGATGACTGTTACACATGACAAAATGAAGGACATACACCGTGGTGCCCAAGCTCCTTATACTCACACTCACTACAAGCACCGGGTTAAAAGACAACTGTCAGAAAGGTTAGAGCATCCGGCCTCTGATCTTATCCATGAATCCACCGGGATTCAGGTTCTGGTAGCGTTAGATTTCGCTCGTACCGCTCGAGGAGTGATGAATTATAAATACATTTCCGCACTCGCCAATTTGTTAGATAATATCACCGAAATGTATGATGACACGTTTAGATACACTGGAAGAGAACTTCAAGCTTACAAAACAGAACTAGTTCAGCATAGGATGGTTCTTAATTACCTTACAGCAGTAACAGGCGGATATTGTGTTACATTGGCAACACAGTACGGCATAAAGTGTTGCACGTATATCACAAATAGCACCGAGGATCCGGTAGAGGTCATAGACCAAAAGATGGACGATATTCTCCAATTGAAGTGGGAATTTCGTCGAAAACACAATCTCACCCTTGCTGCTGTAGGTAATGAGCTGACTGGTTGGGTGTCATGGTTGAACCCGCGAAATTGGTTCTCCGGTTTAGGAGACTGGGCTCAAGGAGTCATAATGGATGTTGGAAAGTTTCTACTATGTATCTTGGGTGTCGTTATATCGATTGGATTGATATTTAGATGCGGGCAGGCTTTAATGAGGTGCAAACAAAGTACAAAAGTGATGAGCTTGAGGAGTGAGGAAACTGTAATTAACCTGGATTTGATTTATGACCCAATGATAGAAACCAGGATGTGATGAAAATGCGATTATACGGTCCGTTTCTTTCACCTGTTTTTCTGCTTTTCTCCAAGATACAAAGACCCCCTTGGACGAGGAAGCTGACGAGACGAGATGTATACAGACAACAGACAAGCACCAAAGAAGAAGATTTGACAACTTTAAATATGGACACTTGATGAACTTTGCCATGGATCCCCAGTTTCCCTAGTATCTTTAAACTCACGCTAGCCCAACATTTTTTGTAAATCTGATGGCACTGACAAAGCTTGTTGCTCATGCCTAAGGAGCAAAACAGCGCAAAGAAGACGACTCTCAACAGATACCGAACACAACTTCAACAACAGATGTACATTTCCCTGACATAGAATATTATTGCATTTTTCGTAAGTGTTCTTTATCTTCATCTCTACAACCCTCAGGTAATGACACACATAGACGATAGGGAATACAGGCACAGATATCAGCAACCACATACCTCCCCCATTCATGTATCATCAACTAAAATGTGCATCCCCATTTTGTTACAACCACAGCCGAAATGAGCTCGGTAGAGTTTGACAGCCCATCCACAGACCTGTACCACAGGATAAGAAGGAATTCAAATGTATACTTCGCAATACCTCGAAGCTTGATTTACAACACGTACGGCACGATGATACATGACCCCCCAAACATGGATTCATACACACATGCTTCTGCTATCTCACTAGGTCATACCCTCTTCACACCTTCTCCTCTCTCCTCCCCTACCCAACCATGGAAATCAATTAACCCCTGACTTACATTTTTCTCCTTAAATGTTTTGTGGCAGTTATTATTGACTGCCAAAGGGTGGACTGTCAAAGTCAGAAAAATGTCTCAATGCACGTTGCCATATTTGCACCGCACACTGGTCCGCGCTGCGCGTGCATGCGCTCTCCCGTGGATTCGCATACCCGCAATAACGTGCACTCGCAGGCGCGGTATGCGTATTTACGGTAGAGTTTATGTAGTCGTAGCGTGCGACTCATTCGTTACAAATGTTCACAATTAATGTAGTTTATAGATCATGGTCCCTTTGATAGATTCTGAAAGTTTGGTTAAAATACAATGTCCCAGAGCTGAGGAATCCCTCTTTATATCGTACAAAGGGTCTAACAGGAATCATACAGCAGTGTTTGGTACCCATCGGAAGAGTATTTAATTAGCAATATTCCGGTGTTGGTTTGGAGCGTATTAATCGCTCGTGCGAATAGTTATGGACATAAGAAGTTTATGTCCATTTCTATTATTTACACATACTCAGGTATGCGGCGGGAAACCCAGTTTCCCACCCACCTGAGCTGTTGGAAATCGTCACAGCCCACCTGTATGAATCACCCTATGACCTTTTGTTATGATACAGGGCCGAATTCCTTCGGCCAATGGACAATGGGATTGTAGGACCAGGAGATTGCATTGTGTGTGGGGCATAAATAGGCAGGCCGACCACATCCAGCTCTCACTCTCTCATCAACGGTTATCTGCTGATAGCCGGGAGCTGGATATCGAGGCGCAGGCGATCATACCCTTTGTGCGTAAGTTTCTCTCCGTTATCATTGTCTTTCTGTGAGCCAATTTCTCTCATCTCATCTCATCTCTCTCTCTCTCTCTCTCTGTTCTGTTCTCTCATATCTCCCCTAGACTAGGCTAGTATTGTATTGTATTAGATAGTATTGTGTTGTATTGCATTTAGGTCAGTGTAGTATTGTCTTTTTGTATTTATTGTTTAGTTCTGTGGTTAGGAAGTCTCTGTTATATTGTAGTGTATCATTTGTACTGTTATCCCCTTTTACAAGTATATTAGATATAATACAGTTAATAGGCTTTGGAACCTAAACCAGCATCTGTGTATTTCCTATAGTGTTAAGTGTTCACTTGAGCGTCGGTGACGCTCAAGCAGCTTTGTAGTTAGTCAGGTTACACAAGGTTGCACTTACACCCTGTACTCACATTAAGGTATTCAGTGTATTTCATTGGTATAAGGTTTTATCATAAAGGTATAGCGTTGTGAGCGTCTGCGCCGCTGGTGATCTCCTCGAGGTCTCGAGCGAACCGCTACGCCATAGCGAATCATTCTGTCCTGTGATCCCTGGGCCGTGAGCGAACGTGACGCTTGAGCGTCTCGCCTACGGCTGAGCGATCGTTACGCAACTAGCGTACCATTACGGTACTTCTTAAGTAAACAGCGTACAGTGTTCTTAGCTTCATAAAGGGTTGTTTATACGACAAAGGAATTTAGCATTGTCAGCGTTAGCGACTGATCGCTCCGTTGCGGAAAAAAAACAACGAGCGATCAACTCGGAATGACCCCCAGAGTCCGCACTGGGACGGGCGCCCAGCATGCTCTATGGACTAAGAGAAAAGGATTTACCGGTAGGTATTAAAATCCTATTTTCTCCTATGTCCTAGAGGATGCTGGGGACTCCAAAAGGACCATGGGGATTATACCAAAGCTCCAGAACGGGCGGGAGAGTGCGGATGACTCTGCAGCACCGATTGAGCAAACACGAGGTCCTCATCAGCCAGGGTATCAAACTTGTAGAATTTTGCAAAAGTGTTTGAACCCGACCAAGTAGCTACTCGGCAAAGCTATAACGCCGAGACCCCTCGGGCAGCCGCCCAAGATGAGCCCACCTTTCTGGTATGATTTGGGATGGTCAGCGCGCTCTGGGGGGGATATCAGGGAAAAATGGGAATATAGGGTATTGCGGGATGGGAGTGGTACTTGGATAAGTGATTGTGTTGACTGTTTGCGTCTAATTGTAGGTTTTGCACCAATGATCAATCTGATATGGTTTCTATCTGAACTCTTTATTTGTAAATTAGATATGATTAGGTCAGCATCCTAATTTCAATATTGTGTTTGGTCCTTGTCCCACAGTTCCTTCACCACTGTCAGGTGTGTCCTGCAGACTACCCGTTGCAAGGTATACCTTCCTATTGGTATACCGATTGGACCCCAGCTCAGGTAAATGTCAGGTGTACCCTGTGGGTCACCTTTACCATAGGTGTGGTGGATGCCTATGTGCCCTCTGAACTGCGTCCTATTTGAATGTTTGGGGTATGACTAGTGCGGCGTCCCGCCTGTCAGTCCCCTCTCATGTGCGGCTCTGGGTTGTGTGGTCATAGGCTGTGTGTCTTACACTTACCGCCGGGGGCAGGTAACTACCTGCCGCCGGTGACCGCGTCTCTTCCTTCCACAACCTCAGGCCTGGTCCTCTGTGTCCGCGTCCTCCGTCTCCTTCAGTCTGCCGCGTCTTCCTTCTCCTTCAGTCCGCGCGCTTCTCCTGCAGCAGCCAGTCTCCTCCGTTCCCGGGTCCCGTTCTGCCACTTCCTGGTTCGCGCACCATTACCATTTACAGCTTCCCTTCTCCGGCTGGAGAAGGTGACACAGCGGCATTCACCACAGACAGCGCGCTCACGTGACATCGCACGTGACGCGCGAACCAGGAAGTGGCAGAACGGGACCCGGGAACGGAGGAGACCGGCTGCTGCAGGAGAAGCGCGCGGACTGAAGGAGAAGGAAGACGCAGCGGACTGAAGGAGACGGAGGACGCGGACACAGAGGACCAGGCCTGAGGTTGTGGAAGGAAGAGACGCGGTCACCGGCGGCAGGTAGTTACCTGCCCCCGGCGGTAAGTGTAAGACACACAGCCTATGACCACACAACCCAGAGCCGCACATGAGAGGGGACTGACAGGCGGGACGCCGCACTAGTCATACCCCAAACATTCAAATAGGACGCAGTTCAGAGGGCACATAGGCATCCACCACACCTATGGTAAAGGTGACCCACAGGGTACACCTGACATTTACCTGAGCTGGGGTCCAATCGGTATACCAATAGGAAGGTATACCTTGCAACGGGTAGTCTGCAGGACACACCTGACAGTGGTGAAGGAACTGTGGGACAAGGACCAAACACAATATTGAAATTAGGATGCTGACCTAATCATATCTAATTTACAAATAAAGAGTTCAGATAGAAACCATATCAGATTGATCATTGGTGCAAAACCTACAATCAGACGCAAACAGTCAACACAATCACTTATCCAAGTACCACTCCCATCCCGCAATACCCTATATTCCCATTTTTCCCTTATATCCCCCCCAGAGCGCGCTGACCATCCCAAATCATACAAGTCAATAGGAGGAAGGACGCCTCCAGGTCCAGCAGCACTCATAGCAGCTTTTTTCCTATTGTGAGCGCAGCCTCCATCCTAATTCACCTTTCTGGTAGAATGGCCCTTCACCGATTTCGGTAACGGCAATCCATCCATAGAATGCGCATGCTGAATCGTATTACATATCCAACGTGCAATAGTCTGTTTAGAAGCAGGAGCCCCAATCTTGTTGGGAGCATACAGGACAAACAGTGGCTCTGTTTTCCTAATACGAGCTATTCTGGCGACATAAATCTTTAAAGCTCTGACTACATCGAGAGAATTTGAATCAGCCAAAGCTTCAGTAGCCACAAGCACCACAATAGGTTGGTTCATGTGAAATGAAGAAACCACCTTTGGTAGAAATTGTTGACGAGTTCGTAATTCCGCTCTATCCACATGGCAGATCAAATAGGGACTCTTGTGAGACAAGGCCACTAATTCTTGCAGATGCCAAGGCCAATAGCATGACCACTTTCCAAGTGAGGAATTTTAACTCAACCTTCTGTAAAGGTTCAAACCAATGTGACATAAGGAACTGCAACACCACGTTAAGGTCCCATGGTGCCACCGGGGGCACAAATGGAGGTTGGATGTGCAGTACACCCTTCACGAAAGTCTGAACTTCCGGAAGGGAGGCCAATTCTTTTTGAAAGGAAATCGATAAGGCCGAAATATGGACTTTAATGGAGCCCAACTTTAGGCCCGCATCCACACTGGCCTGCAAAAAATGTAGAAAACGACCCAGCTAAAATTCTTCCGTAAGAGCCTTCTTGGCTTCACACCAAGACACATATTTTCTCCAAATACAGTGATAATGCTTCGTCGTTACCTCCTTTCTTGATTTAAGCAGTGTAGGGATGACTTCACCGGGAATACCCTTCCGGGCTAAGATCTGGCGTTCAACCGCCATGCCGTCAAACGCAACCGGCCCTTGCTGTAACAGATCCTCTCTTAGAGGAAGAGGCCAGGGATCTGCTATTAGCAGTTCCTGAAGATCCGGATACCAGGCCCTCCGTGGCCAATCTGGAACAAAGAGTATCGCCTGAACCCCTGTTCTTCTTATGAGGCTTATCACCTTTGGAATGAGTGGTAGTGGAGGAAACACATAGACCGACTGAAACACCCAGGGCGTCACCAGGGCGTCCACCGCACTGGCTTAAGGGTCCCTCGTCCTGGAACAATATCTCTGAAGTTTCTTGTTGAGGCGAGACGCCATCATGTCTATTTGAGGAATTCCCCAATGACTTGTCACTTCTGCAAAGACCTCTTGATGAAGACCCCACTCTCCAGATGGAGATCGTGTCTGCTGAGGAAATCTGCTTCCCAGTTGTCCATGCCTCGAATGAAGACCGCCGAGAGAGCGCCTGTATGTTTTTCCGCCCAGCGGAGAACTCTTGTGGCCTCCGCCATCGCTGCTCTGCTTCTTGTTCCGCCTTGGTGGTTTATGTACGCCACTGCTGTTATGTTGTCCAACAGGAGATGTTCCGCTTGTAGAAGGCCGTTGTAGATGGCTCTTAATTCCAGAATGTTTATGTGCAGACAAGCTTCCTGGCTTGACCATTTTCCATGGAAAATTTCCCTCTGTGTGACCGCTCCCCAGCCTCGGAGACTTGCATCCGTGGTCACCAGGATCCAATCCTGGATCCCGAACCTGCGTCCCCCTAGGAGGTGAGAACTTTGGAGCCACCACAGGAGAGAAACTCTGGTCCTGGAAGATAGGCTTGTTTTCCAGTGCATGTGCAGGTGAGACCCGGACCACTTGTCCAACAGGTTCCACTGAAACACCCTGGCATGGAACCTGCCAAACGGAATGGCCTCGTAGGCCGCCACCATCTTCCCCAGCACCTGAGTACATTGATGAATCGACACTCTTGCCGGTTTCAGAATCCCTTTGACCATGTTCTTGATTTCCAGAGCTTTTTCCACCGGGAGAAAAACTCTCTGCAGGTCCGTGTCCAGAATCATGCCCAAGAATGACAGCCGTGTTGTCAGAACCAACTGTGACTTTGGCAAATTCAGGAGCCAACCATGTTGTTGCAGCACTGTCAGGGAGAGCGCAACATTTCTTAGTAACTGCTCCTTTGATCTCGCCTTTATCAGGAGATCGTCCAAGTACGGGATAATTGTGACACCGTGCTTTCGCAGGAGCACCATCATTTCCGCCATTACTTTAGTGAAAATCCTCGGAGCCATGGAAAGCCCAAACGGCAACGTCTGAAATTGGTAATGACAATCCTGAACAGCAAACCTCAGGTAAGATTGATGTGGAGGATATATGTGGACATGTAGGTTAACATCGACTGACACCATAAAATCCCCCCTTCCAGACTGGATATCACTGCTTGGAGAGATTCCATTTTGAATTTGAATCCTTCAAATACAGATTGAGGGATTTTAAGTTCAGAATCGGTCTGACCGAGCCATCCGGCTTTGGGACCACGAACAGGCGTGAATAAAACCCTTCTCCCCGTTGTGACGGGGGTACCGCGACAATGACTTGTTGTTGACATAGCTTTTGTATTGCAGCGCACACTACTTCCCTTTCCAGAAGAGAAGCTGGCAAGACCGATTTGAAAAATCGGTGAGGGGGCACGTCTTGAAACTCCAGTTTGTACCCTTGGGTCACAATTTCCAGCACCCAAGGATCCATGCCTGAGTGAGCCCAGATCCGACTGAAGAGCTGAAGACGTGCCCCCACTGGTGTGGACTCCCGCAGCGAATCCCCAGCGTCATGCGGTGGACTTGGTAAAAGCCAGGGAGGACTTCTGCTCCTGGGGGCTTGCCACAGCCGGCAATCTTTTTCCCCTTCCCTTACCTCTAGCGGCAAGGAAGGAGGACCCTCGTCCTTTTTTGAATTTATTAGACCGAAAGGACTGCATCTGATACGGAGGCGTTTTCTTTTGCTGTGGAGGGACAAAAGGTAGAAAAGATGACTTACCCGCAGTAGCTGTAGATACCAGGTCCGCGAGGCCTTCACCAAACAAAACGCCACCTTTATAGGGCAGAGCCTACATAGCCTTTTTAGAGTCAGCATCACCATTCCATTGATGAGTCCACAACGCTCTCCTAGCTGAGATTGCCATGGCATTGGCCCTTGATCCCAAGAGGCCAATATCTCTCGCAGCCTCCTTTAAATAGACCGCTGCGTCCCTAATATGACCCAGCTTCAAATGCACGCTATCCCTATCCATGGTGTCTATTTCAGATGACAAGGTATCTGCCCACTTTTCAATAGCGCTACTCACCCATGCCGATGCCACGGCCGGCCTGAGCAGCATACCCATAGTGACATAAATAGATTTCAAGGTAGTTTCCTGCTTACGATCCGCAGGATCCTTTAGGGCTGCAGTGTCAGGGGACGGTAGCACCACCTTCTTGGACAACCGTGCTAGAGCTTTTTCCACCGTGGGTGTTGACTCCCACCTTATCCTATCCTCAGAGGGAAAAGTATATGCCATAGAAATTCTCTTGGGAATCAGTAACTTTTTGTCAGGAGTTTCCCAAGCCCTTTCAAAAAGAGAGTGTTCAGTTCATGAGAGGGAGGAAACGTTACCTCAGGTTTCTTTCCCTTATACATACAGACCCTTGTCTCAGGGATATGTAATACGTCCCTTATTGCCACAATCATGTACTGAATGCTCTTAGCCAGTTTAGGATTCAATTTGACATCACTATAGTCGACACTGGAGTCCGAATCCGTGGCGGTATCTGTGTCTGCTATCTGGGTAAACGATCGTTTCTGTGACCCCGAGGGGGTCTGAGTTTGTGACAAAACATCTCCCATTGATTGTCTCCATGCTTGGTTCTGAGACTCAGATTTATCTAATCTTTTATGCAACAAAGCCACACATGCATTTAAGACACTCCAGATATCTACCCAATCAGCAGTCGGCGGTGCGGACAGATTTACTCCCACATTCTGTTCCGCCCCCACACCAGCTTCCTCCTGGGAAGAGCATTCAGCCTCAGACATGTCGACACACACGTACCGACACCCACTAACACACTGGGCTATAGGGGACAGACCCACAGTAAGGTCCTTCAGAGAGAAAGTATGCCAGCTGACGACCAGCGCCTCACCCGGTCTGAAGGAATATACAATGTCCCAGACCTAGCAGCGCTTTTATATATAAATATATACAACACCAAATTTGCTGTGCACCGCCCCTGTTTTTGCACCCTGTTACTTGTGACAGAAGTGAAGGGCCATGACCAGCGTCTCTGCAGCTTGCTGTGAAGAGAAAATGGCGCTGATTAGAGCTGGAGGACGAAGCCCCGCCCCCTAAATGGCGCGCTAGTGTCCCCCTTTTATTTATACTGGCGGGGGTCTGTATACAGTGCCTATGCACTGTATACTGCTGTGCCTGTCCTTAAAAGAGGTTTAATTGCTGCCCAGGGCGCCCCCCCTGCGCCCTGCACCCATGTAGTGCCGCTTGTGTGTGGGAGGAATGGCGTGCAGCGTGACCGCTGCGTGATACCTCCGAAGATCTGAAGTCTTCTGCCGCCTTCACTGAAGTCTTCTTTGCTTCTGTTACTCACCCGGCTTCTTTCTTCAGGCTCTGTGAGGGGGACGGCGGCGCGGCTCCACGATGCAGGGAGCCTGTTGCCAATAGCGCTCCCTGAAAATAATAAACCTAACAAAAGTCTTTTCTAGAGAAACTCTGTAAAGTTCCCCTAGTGTGTGTCCAGTCTCTCTGGGTACAGAATCTAACTGAGGCATAGAGGGAGGAGCCAGTTCACACCCATTTAAAGTCTTAAAGTGCCCATGTCTCCTGCGGATCCCGTCTATACCCCATGGTCCTTTTGGAGTCCTCAGCATCCTCTAGGACATATGAGAGAGAGAGAGATAAATACTTACCATCTCTCCTCGCTGGCAGTCAGGCTCCTCGTGGTGGCAGATCCCGGGCAGCTGCTGGGAAGAAGGAGGAGGAGGGAGGGGGACAGGAGCCGCTGCAGCGCTATGTAATTGGTAGTAGACCACTGCAGCAGTCCCCTCTCCTTCCGTATTGGCTGGCCGCCGCTGTGAATGCTGGGATGAGGGAAGCGCATCCCAGCATTCACAGCAGCGCCGGGCAGCCAATGCTGAAGGAGAGGGGACTGCTGCAGCGGCACTACTACCAATGGCACACACGTAGTTACGGCGCTGCTGTACATCCCTACATCCGTACACTGCCGCTCTCATACATCCGTACACTGCCGCTCTCATACATCCGTACACTGCATCTCTCATACATCCACACACTGACGTTCTCATACATCCGTACGCTGACTCTCTCATACATCCGCACGCTGACGCTCTCATGCATCCGCACGCTGACGCTCTCATGCATCCGCACGCTGACGCTCTCATGCATCCGTACACTGCATCTCTCATACATCCACACACTGACGTTCTCATACATCCGCACGCTGACTCTCTCATACATCCGCACGCTGACGCTCTCATACATCCGCACGCTGACGCTCTCATACATCCGCACGCTGACTCTCTCATACATCCGCACGCTGACGCTCTCATACATCCGCACGCTGACGCTCTCATACATCCGCACGCTGATGCTCTCATACATCCGCACGCTGACGCTCTTACATTCATACAGCCGCTCACTGACGCTCTCATACATCCGCATACTGACGCTCTCATACGTCCGCACTGACGCTCTCATACGTCCGCACTGACGCTCTCATACGTCCGCAATGACGCTCTCATACGTCCGCACTGACGCTCTCATACGTCCGCACTGACGCTCTCATACGTCCGCACTGACGCTCTCATACGTCCGCACTGACGCACTCATACGTCCGCACACTGACGCACTCATACGTCCGCACACTGACGCACTCATACGTCCGCACACTGACGCACTCATACGTCCGCACACTGACGCACTCATACGTCCGCACACTGACGCACTCATACGTCCGCACACTGACGCTCTCATACGTCCGCACACTGACGCTCTCATACGTCCGCACACTGACGCTCTCATACGTCCGCACACTGACGCTCTCATACGTCCGCACACTGACGCTCTCATACGTCCGCACACTGACGCTCTCATACGTCCGCACACTGACGCTCTCATACGTCCGCACACTGACGCTCTCATACGTCCGCACACTGACGCTCTCATACGTCCGTACGTTGACGCTCTCATACGTCCGTACGTTGACGCTCTCATACGTCCGTACGTTGACGCTCTCATACATCCGTACGTTGACGCTCTCATACATCCGTACGTTGACGCTCTCATACATCCGTACGTTGACGCTCTCATACATCCGTACGTTGACGCTCTCATACATCCGCACGCTGACGCTCTCAAACAACCGCACGCTGATGCTCTTACATTCATACATCCGCACACTGACGCTCTCATACGTCCGCTCACTGACGCTCTCATACGTCCGCTCGCTGACGCTCTCATACATCCGCACGCTGACTCTCTCATACATCCGCACGCTGACGCTCTCATACATCCGCACGCTGACGCTCTCATACATCCGCACGCTGACGCTCTCATACATCCGCACGCTGACGCTCTTACATTCATACAGCCGCTCACTGACGCTCTCATACATCCGCATACTGACGCTCTCATACGTCCGCACTGACGCTCTCATACGTCCGCACTGACGCTCTCATACGTCCGCACTGACGCTCTCATACGTCCGCACTGACGCTCTCATACGTCCGCACTGACGCTCTCATACGTCCGCACTGACGCTCTCATACGTCCGCACTGACGCTCTCATACGTCCGCACTGACGCTCTCATACGTCCGCACTGACGCTCTCATACGTCCGCACTGACGCTCTCATACGTCCGCACTGACGCACTCATACGTCCGCACACTGACGCACTCATACGTCCGCACACTGACGCACTCATACGTCCGCACACTGACGCACTCATACGTCCGCACACTGACGCACTCATACGTCCGCACACTGACGCACTCATACGTCCGCACACTGACGCTCTCATACGTCCGCACACTGACGCTCTCATACGTCCGCACACTGACGCTCTCATACGTCCGCACACTGACGCTCTCATACGTCCGCACACTGACGCTCTCATACGTCCGCACACTGACGCTCTCATACGTCCGCACACTGACGCTCTCATACGTCCGTACGTTGACGCTCTCATACGTCCGTACGTTGACGCTCTCATACGTCCGTACGTTGACGCTCTCATACATCCGTACGTTGACGCTCTCATACATCCGTACGTTGACGCTCTCATACATCCGTACGTTGACGCTCTCATACATCCGTACGTTGACGCTCTCATACATCCGCACGCTGACGCTCTCAAACAACCGCACGCTGATGCTCTTACATTCATACATCCGCACACTGACGCTCTCATACGTCCGCTCACTGACGCTCTCATACGTCCTCTCACTGACGCTCTCATACGTCCGCTCACTGACGCTCTCATACGTCCGCTCACTGACGCTCTCATACGTCCGCTCACTGACGCTCTCATACGTCCGCTCACTGACGCTCTCATACGTCCGCTCACTGACGCTCTCATACGTCCGCTCACTGACGCTCTCATACGTCCGCTCACTGACGCTCTCATACGTCCGCTCACTGACGCTCTCATACGTCCGCTCACTGACGCTCTCATACGTCCGCTCACTGACGCTCTCATACGTCCGCTCACTGACGCTCTCATACGTCCGCACACTGACGCTCTCATACGTCCGCACACTGACGCTCTCATACGTCCGCACACTGACGCTCTCATACATCCTTACCCTGACGCTCTCATACATCCTTACCTGACGCTCTCATACATCCGCACGTTGACGCTCTCATACATCCGCACGCTGACGCTCTCAAACAACCGCGCGCTGATGCTCTTACATTCATACATCCGCTCACTGACGCTCTCATACGTCCGCTCACTGACGCTCTCATACGTCCGCTCACTGACGCTCTCATACGTCCGCTCACTGACGCTCTCATACGTCCGCTCACTGACGCTCTCATACGTCCGCTCACTGACGCTCTCATACGTCCGCTCACTGACGCTCTCATACGTCCGCTCACTGACGCTCTCATACGTCCGCACACTGACGCTCTCATACGTCCGCACACTGACGCTCTCATACGTCCGCACACTGACGCTCTCATACGTCCGCACACTGACGCTCTCATACGTCCGCACACTGACGCTCTCATACGTCCGCACACTGACGCTCTCATACGTCTGCACACTGACGCTCTCATACGTCCGCACACTGACGCTCTCATACGTCCGCACACTGACGCTCTCATACGTCCGCACACTGAGGCTCTCATACGTCCGCACACTGACGCTCTCATACGTCCAAACACTGACGCTCTCATACCGCCGCACACTGACGCTCTCATACCGCCGCACACTGACGCTCTCATACCGCCGCACACTGACGCTCTCATACCGCCGCACACTGACGCTCTCATACCGCCGCACACTGACGCTCTCATACTGCCACACACTGACACTCTCATACGTCCGCACACTGGTGCACTTATACATACGTACTCTGACGCAATCATACATCCGCATATACCTATACCCATATATGCACACAGCCGTACATTTATACACATACATACATATATATATATATATTTATATATACACACACACACACACACAGCTGTACAAATATACAGTCACACACTTATACACACAGCCACACACTTATACCCATATATGCACACAGCCACACACCTATACACACAGCCACACACCTATACCCATATATACACACAGCCACACACTTATACACATATATACTCACAGCCACACACTTATACACATATATACTCACAGCCACACACTTATACACATATATACTCACAGCCACACACTTATACACATATATACTCACAACCACACACTTATACACATATATACTCACAGTCACACACTTATACACATATATACTCACACCCACACACTTATACACATATATACTCACAGCCACACACTTATACACATATATACTCACAGCCACACACTTATACACATATATACTCACACCCACACACTTATACATACATGTTCACTTATAGATGGTGCCTCCCTTACCTTAACACATCACAATTACATGGCAGCATATCACAATGTTCAGTATTGCAGCTCAGAGCCATTCCTCCCCTCAGTTTCCCACATTGCAGGAAGGCAGCAGTGACCCGTGTAGCCACGCCCCCTGATCGGACTCCTCTGTAGTTTCACATTCAGCTGTGCTGACACGGACAGTAGTATGCCGTGCTGCTCTGCCTGCCCAGATGGCCCAAGGATTTCCCCATGCCCTAGGGCCAGGACTCTGGAGCATATGACGGGCGCTGACAGTGGGCATGTGTCCTGTGCCTCCTGCCCGGCACTCGCACCATAGTAACCCACCCACACCCAAAATACTGTCATCAGCAGGGGGCAGTACAGGTGGCCGGTGCCCTCCCGACTCTTGGAGCACATTGGTGTCAGGTAGAGGAGGAGCATAGAGCGGGAGATAGGGTCACAGAGGATCCCCAGTAGCTGCTGGTAACCTCCGATTCTCATGCCCCCGCAGGTAGTGGAAGCCAGTCACTGCAGATCCAGCGGGTTACACAGATCAGGCTACCCGCAGGCGAACTGCAGTCTTTGCACCGGGCCCAGCGAGCGCATGAATCACTAGTGCACAGCGCTGCTGGGAGCCTGGCCCAGGAACACTCTGCCGAGGTTGTCACCACTGAGAGGCAGTCGTGATGGGGACAGGGGCGACTAGCTGCCCGCTCTGTCTTCCCGTCAGATGTCCTGTGCTGCTGCTACTGTGTGCCAGCTTCAGGTGCAGCAGCAACAGGGCGGCCGGCCAGGCAGCAATGTACACAGTCACATAGAGTAGAAGAGCACATTTGAATTTGCCGCCCCATCTGGCATTGCGGCACACACATGAATAAATTAAGTGACGTCATCTAAACTGCCTGGCCACGCTCACAGCATAATACGGATGTAATATATTTTTACTGACACGACACCATAACTAAAAAAAGACTCAGACAGCATCCACTCAGTCCCAAAACACCCCCCAATCATTTTGTATAATACATATAGATCTAATTATTTTTATAATCACAAAATAAATTGGCTATGTGAGGAGTGATCAGCCATATTGCTCCACTCAAGTGAAGCTACTCTCTGTACACCCCCTGCTGGCGGCCACTGCGCAGGCGCAACAAATTGAAAAGCCCTATCTTTAAAATGGGGCATATTTTACTTAATTAAAAAAAAACTATAACTTTCTCAAAAACCACAACCCCAAAAGGCACTACACTGGGACATACTCGGTCTAATAAAACAAACCCCAAGTCTTTCTTTGTCCTCTACCCTGAGTTATGCCTTCCCAAAAATCTCCTCATTCACTCTATAGGAAAACGTTGTCAAAAAGCCATACAGGAAGTTGCAGAAAAAAACTGACAGTTGAAACTTTAGGTTACTACCAATTCCTCAGTTTTTATTATTTTGCCCTGAAATTTGGCATGCAGCACCGGGTGACGATTCTACGCGTCCATGCCAAATTTCAGCTCGGTACGTCTAATCACGTTTGAGGTGTAGCCCCTCAAACACCATGCCCCCATCTCTGAAGTTCCCTATGGGAGAATTCCGTTTGTTCGATTCAGCCTTAATATAAGGGCACGACCGTGCCCTTATAATATATATATATATATATATATATATATATATATATATATATATATATACACACACACATATATATATACATATACTTTACAATAAACTATTAGACCGGTCAAATAAAATCACTAACAATATATTTGCATAGCTATAGGAGGTGGATCTTAGATAAACTCTGTGCACAGAGAAATTTTCAAAAATAAAAATCAGTCCATATATTGGATTAAAAAAATAAGAATTTACTTACCGATAATTCTATTTCTCGTAGTCCGTAGTGGATGCTGGGGACTCCGTCAGGACCATGGGGAATAGCGGCTCCGCAGGAGACAGGGCACAAAAGTAAAAGCTTTAGGATCAGGTGGTGTGCACTGGCTCCTCCCCCTATGACCCTCCTCCAAGCCTCAGTTAGGATACTGTGCCCGGACGAGCGTACACAATAAGGAAGGATCTTAAATCCCGGGTAAGACTCATACCAGCCACACCAATCACACTGTACAACCTGTGATCTGAACCCAGGTAACAGCATGATAACAGCGGAGCCTCTGACAAGATGGCTCACAACAATAATAACCTGATTTTTGTAACAATAACTATGTACAAGTATTGCAGACAATCCGCACTTGGGATGGGCGCCCAGCATCCACTACGGACTACGAGAAGTAGAATTATCGGTAAGTAAATTCTTATTTTCTCTGACGTCCTAAGTGGATGCTGGGGACTCCGTCAGGACCATGGGGATTATACCAAAGCTCCCAAACGGGCGGGAGAGTGCGGATGACTCTGCAGCACCGAATGAGAGAACTCCAGGTCCTCCTCAGTCAGGGTGTGCCCCTGACCAAGTATGAGCTCGGCAAAGTTGTAAAGCCGAGACCCCTCGGGCAGCCGCCCAAGATGAGCCCACCTTTCTTGTGGAATGGGCATTTACATATTTTGGCTGTGGCAGGCCTGCCACAGAATGTGCAAGCTGAATTGTACTACACATCCAACTAGCAATCGACTGCTTAGAAGCAAGAGCACCCAGTTTGTTGGGTGCATACAGGATAACAGCAAGTCAGTCTTCCTGACTCCAGCCGTCCTGGAAACTATATTTTCAGGGCCCTGACAACATCTAGCAACTTGGAGTCCTCCAAGTCCCTAGTAGCCGCAGGTACCACAATAAGCTGGTTCGGGTGAAACACTGACACCACCTTAGGGAGAAACTGGGGATGAGTCCGCAGCTCTGCCCTGTCCGAATGGACAATCAGATATGGGCTTTTTGAGACAAACGCCGCCAATTCTGACACTCGCCTGGCCGAGGCCAGGGCCAACAGCATGGTCACTTTCCCTGTGAGATATTTCAAATCCACAGATTTGAGCGGTTTAAACCAATGTGATTTTAGGAATCCCAGAACTACGTTGAGATCCCACAGTGCCACTGGAGGCACAAAAGGGGGTTGTATATGCAGTACTCCCTTGACAAACTTCTGGACTTCAGGAACTGAAGCCAATTCTTTCTGGAAGAAAATCGACAGGGCCGAAATTTTAACCTTAATGGACCCCAATTTGAGGCCCATAGACACTCCTGTTTGCATGAAATGCAGGAAACGACCGAGTTGAAATTTCTTCATGGGGCCTTCCTGGCTTCACACCACGCAACATATTTTCGCCACATGTGGTGATAATGTTGTGCGGTCACCTCCTTCCTGGCTTTGACCAGGGTAGGAATGACCTCTTCCGGAATGCCTTTTTTCCCTTAGGATCCGGCGTTCAACCGCCATGCCGTCAAACGCAGCCGCGGTAAGTCTTGGAACAGACATGGTACTTGCTGAAGCAAGTCCCTTCTTAGCGGCAGAGGCCATGAGTCCTCTGTGAGCATCTCTTTAAGTTCCGGGTACCAAGTCCTTCTTGGCCAATCCGGAGCCACGAGTATAGTTCTTACTCCTCTACGTCTTATAATTCTCAATACCTTGGGTATGAGAAGCAGAGGAGGGAAGACATACATCGACTGGTACACCCACGGTGTTACCAGAACGTCCACAGCTATTGCCTGAGGGTCTTTTGACCTGGCGCAATACTTGTCCAGTTTTTTGTTCAGGCGGGACGCCATCATGTCCACCTTTGGTCTTTTCCAATGGTTCACAATCATGTGGAAGACTTCCCGATGAAGTCCCCACTCTCCCGGGTGGAGGTTGTGCCTGCTGAGGAAGTCTGCTTCCCAGTTGTCCACTCCCGGAATGAACACTGCTGACAGTGCTATCACATGATTTTCCGCCCAGCGAAAAATCCTTGCAGTTTCTGCCATTGCCCTCCTGCTTCTTGTGCCGCCCTGTCTGTTTACGTGGGCGACTGCCGTGATGTTGTCCCACTGGATCAATACCGGCTGACCTTGAAGCAGAGGTCTTGCTAAGCTTAGAGCATTGTAAATTGCCCTTAGCTCCAGTATATTTATGTGGAGAAAAATCTCCAGACTTGATCACACTCCCTGGAAATTTTTTCCCTGTGTGACTGCTCCCCAGCCTCTCAGGCTGGCCTCCGTGGTCACCAGCATCCAATCCTGAATGCCGAATCTGCGGCCCTCTAGAAGATGAGCACTCTGTAACCACCACAGGAGAGAGACCCTTGTCCTTGGAGATAGGGTTATCCGCTGATGCATCTGAAAATGCGATCCGGACCATTTGTCCAGCAGATCCCACTGAAAAGTTCTTGCGTGGAATCTGCCGAATGGAATCGCTTCGTAATAAGCCACCATTTTTCCCAGGACTCTTGTGCAATGATGCACTGACACTTTTCCTGGTTTTAGGAGGTTCCTGACTAGCTCGGATAACTCCCTGGCTTTCTCCTCCGGGAGAAACACCTTTTTCTGGACTGTGTCCAGAACCATCCCTAGGAACAGCAGACGTGTCGTCGGAAACGGCTGCGATTTTGGATATTTAGAATCCACCCGTGCTGTCGTAGAACTACTTGAGATAGTGCTACTCCGACTTCCAACTGTTCTCTGGACCTTGCCCTTATCAGGAGATCGTCCAAGTAAGGGATAATTAAGACGCCATTTCTTTGAAGAAGAATCATCATTTCGGCCATTACTTTGGTAAAGACCCGAGGTGCCGTGGACAATCCAAACGGCAGCGTCTGAAACTGATAGTGACAGTTCCGTACCACGAACCTGAGGTACCCTTGGTGAAAAGGGCAATTTGGGACATGGAGGTAAGCATCCTTGATGTCCAGGGACACCATATAGTCCCCTTCTTCCTGGTTCGCTATCACTGCTCTGAGTGACTCCATCTTGATTTGAACCTTTGTATGTAAGTGTTCAAAGATTTCCCATTTAGAATAGGTCTCACCGAGCCGTCTGGCTTCAGTACCACAATATAGTGTGGAATAATACCCCTTTCCTTGTTGTAGGAGGGGTACTTTGATTATCACCTGCTGGGAATACAGCTTGTGACTTGTTTCCAATACTGCCTCCCTGTCGGAGGAAGACGTTGGTAAAGCAGACATCAGGAGCCTGCGAGGGGGAGACGTCTCGAATTTCCAGTCTGTACCCCTGGGATACTACTTGTAGGATCCAGGGGTCCACTTGCGAGTGAGCCCACTACGCGCTGAAACTCTTGAGACGACCCCCCACCGCACTTGAGTCCGCTTGTACGGCCCTAGCGTCATGCTGAGGACTTGGCAGAAGCTGTGGAGGGCTTCTGTTCCTGGGAATGGGCTGCCTGCTGCAGTCTTCTTCCCTTTCCTCTATCCCTGGGCAGATATGACTGGCCTTTTGCCTGCTTGCCCTTATGGGGACGAAAGGACTGAGGCTGAAAAGACGGTGTCTTTCTGCTGAGATGTGATTTGGGGTAAAAAAGGTGGATTTTCCAGCTGTTGCCGAGGCCACCAGGTCCGATGGACCGACCCCAAATAACTCCTTCCCTTTATACGGCAATACTTCCATGTGCCGTTTGGAATCTGCATCACCTGACCACTGTCGTGTCCATAAACATCTTCTGGCAGATATGGACATCGCACTTACTCTTGATGCCAGAGTGCAAATATCCCTCTGTGCATCTCGCATATATAGAAATGCATCCTTTAAATGCTCTATAGTCAATAAAATACTGTCCCTGTCAAGGGTATCAATATTTTCAGTCAGGGAATCCGACCAAGCCACCCCAGCGCTGCACATCCAGGCTGAGGCGATCGCTGGTCGCAGTATAACACCAGTATGTGTGTATATACCTTTTTAGGATATTTTCCAGCCTCTCAGCTGGCTCCTTGAGGGCGGCCCTATCTGGAGACGGTACCGCCACTTGTTTTGATAAGCGTGTGAGCGCCTTATCCACCCTAAAGGGTGTTTTCCAACGCGCCCTAACTTCTGGCGGGAAAGGGTATACCGCCAATAATTTTCTATCGGGGGAAACCCACGCATCATCACACACTTCATTTAATTTATCTGATTCAGGAAAAACTACAAGTAGTTTTTTCACACCCCACATAATACCCTTCTTGTGGTACTTGTAGTATCAGAATTATGTAACACCTCCTTCATTGCCCTTAACATGTAACGTGTGGCCCTAAAGGAAAATACGTTTGTTTCTTCACCGTCGACACTGGAGTCAGTGTCCGTGTCTGTGTCGACCGACTGAGGTAAATGAGCGTTTTACAGCCCCTGACGGTGTTTGAGACGTCTGGACAGGTACTAATTTGTTTGCCGGCCGTCTCATGTCGTCAACCGACCTTGCAGCGTGTTGACATTATCACGTAATTCCTTAAATAAGCCATCCATTCCGGTGTCGACTCCCTAGAGAGTGACATCACCATTTCAGGCAATTGCTCCGTCTCCTCACCAACATCGTCCTCATACATGTCGACACACACGTACCGACACACAGCACACACACAGGGAATGCTCCGATAGAGGACAGGACCCCACTAGCCCTTTGGGGAGACAGAGGGAGAGTTTGCCAGCACACACCAAAAACGCTATAATTATACAGGGACAACCTTTATATAAGTGTTTTTCCCTTATAGCATTTTAATATATATATACATATCGCCAAATAAGTGCCCCCCCTCTCTGTTTTAACCCTGTTTCTGTAGTGCAGTGCAGGGGAGAGCCTGGGAGCCTTCCCACCAGCATTTCTGTGAGGGAAAATGGCGCTGTGTGCTGAGGAGAATAGGCCCCGCCCCCTTTTCGGCGGGCTTCTTCTCCCGTTTTTCTGAGACCTGGCAGGGGTTAAATACATCCATATAGCCCCCAGGGGCTATATGTGATGTATTTTTAGCCAGAATAAGGTACTATCATTGCTGCCCAGGGCGCCCCCCCCCAGCGCCCTGCACCCTCAGTGACCGCTGCTATGAAGTGTGCTGACAACAATGGCGCACAGCTGCAGTGCTGTGCGCTACCTTATGAAGACTGAAGAGTCTTCTGCCGCCGTTTCTGGACCTTCACTTTTCGGCATCTGCAAGGGGGGTCGGCGGCGCGGCTCCGGGATGAACCCCAGGGTGAGACCTGTGTTCCGACTCCCTCTGGAGCTAATGGTGTCCAGTAGCCTAAGAAGCCAATCCATCCTGCACGCAGGTGAGTTCACTTCTCTCCCCTAAGTCCCTCGTAGCAGTGAGCCTGTTGCCAGCAGGACTCACTGAAAATAAAAAACCTAACAAACTTTTACTCTAAGCAGCTCTTTAGGAGAGCCACCTAGATTGCACCCTTCTCGGCCGGGCACAAAAATCTAACTGAGGCTTAGAGGAGGGTCATAGGGGGAGGAGCCAGTGCACACCACCTGATCCTAAAGCTTTTACTTTTGTGCCCTGTCTCCTGCGGAGCCGCTATTCCCCATGGTCCTGACGGAGTCCCCAGCATCCACTTAGGACGTCAGAGAAATCAATTTACCAGCTGTAATTCGCACCCATGTAGTAGATAACATATTTATAAGTTGTTATATATTGGAATTCCTCAATATGCTGCCACTTGGCAAAGGAGATGATATTGTGCAAAATAACCGCTCCACACTGGAGCCTTACGTGTAGCTTGCACCAGTTGTTATAACACGGGAGAGTCATTGGACCCTTATACCAGCCTTATTTGCACCCCCAAAATATACCATCATCTAGCGGTAATATCCGTGGACTAAACGGAGATCGGGAGAACACAACCGTGACTGTGGTCGGGTAATTATTCAGCACAGCAGGCGCCAGTGAAGCGCCGTTCCTGCAGCCCGAGACCGTCTCTTCTGTCATTGGACTCTCACGTGTTATAACAACTGGTGCAAGCTACACGTAAGGCTCCAGTGTGGAGCGGTTATTTTGCACAATATCATCTCCTTTGCCAAGTGGCAGCATATTGGGGAATTCCAATATATAACAACTTATAAATATGTTATCTACTACATGGGTGAGAATTACAGCTGGTAAATTGATTTTTTAATCCAATATATGGACTGATTTTTATTTTTGAAAATTTCTCTGTGCACAGAGTTTATCTAAGATCCACCTCCTATAGCTATGCAAATATATTGTTAGTGATTTTATTTGACCGGTCTAATAGTTTATTGTAAAGTATATATATATATATATATATATATATATATATATATATATATATATATATATATATACACACTTTACAATAAACTATTAGACCGGTATTTATATATTTTTTATTACATATAAATATATATATACCGGTCTAATAGTTTATTGTAAAGTATATATATATATATATATATATATATATATATATATATATATATATATATATATATTTTACAATAAACTATTAGACCGGTATATATATTTTAATATGTAATAAAAAATATAGAATATATGAAATTATTTATTTGTTTTTATTGAACTTTGAGCCATATCATACTATTTATAGCGCAAGAGGAGATTAGTTCAGTGTTCCAGTGTTACCGGAGACTTTAAAGTGCCGGTTCTTTTTTACTTGATTTACCCCAAGTCAAGCTCTCTCCTGCAGCTTAAGTATACATTAATTGCAGTATTATTTGTACATAATTTTTAATACCAGTAATTTGATCACCAGAATATGGTGATGATGTATTAGCGCCTGGTTATATTCTTTTGTATTGTTTTACTTAATCAGTTCACCAGGCTTAATAGATCTGCCCCAATGTTTCAAAATGGAATGCATCAAGAGAACGGTGTTGGTATTGTAAAAATACACACAGCTCCTGGTATTTCCTGGTGGTCTCCCATCCAAGTACTAAAACCAGGACCAACACTGCTCAGCTTCCATGATCAGGAGAGATTGGGCAAATCCAGTGTGCTGTGGCTGTAGATGAGCTCGTGGTTTCTGTTAGAGCTCTTCTACTTCTAACTTCTGGTACATAAAAGAATATGTGTAAAAATTAAATGTACAGTACCAAGAAAAGGGTGTTGGTAGTTTAAAAACACCTAAATAATCTGATAATACATGGATGGGAGACTGCTTGGTAGTAACAAAGTCCAATACTGCTTTGCTTCAAAGATCAAATGAGATTGGGCATATCCAGTGTGGTGTGGCTTTAGATAAGCTTTGTGGTTTCTGTTAGAGCTCTTCTACTTCTAACTACTGGTACATTAATGAATATGTATAAGGTTGTAGTTTATCCAATATCCCTTTACTACCCTTACCTTCCCCCCCCCCCTCCCCTCCCCTCCTTATAGCTTCCTTTGTTCTCTCCTCCTCGTGTGTGCGTTATTTGTTTTCTCATACATCCTAGAGGATGCTGGGATCACATTAAGAACCATGGGGTATAGACGGGATCCGCAGGAGACATGGGCACTTTAAGACTTTCAAAGGGTGTGAACTGTCTCCTCCCTCTATGCCCCTCCTCAGGGCCGAAACTAGGACTAACGGCACCCGGGGCAAGACAGAAACTTTGCGCCCCCCCCCAAAATAAATAAATATATATATATATATATATATATAATATATGTATGTGGCTGTGTACATATATACACGCGTGTGTGTGTGTATATATATATATATATATATATATATATCTATCATGTGTGTATTACTGGTGTCTGCTGGTCTGAGGGATATCTGTGCTGAATTTGTTTGTTTCTTATTTTTTTTTATTTTTATTTTTCTATTTTATTATATATATATATATATATCTGTATATATCTGTATATCTGTAGCTGTCACAGTGGTGAAAATGAGCAGTAGTTTGAATGAGCTGCAGGGGTTAACACCAGTCACAGTGAATATGTGTGTGTGTTTTACCTCCGTCTCTCGCTGTCCTGCTTCCATCCATCACTGTGCTGTCGGGCTGAATGCAATGCTGTGTGGGGCCAGAAAAAGGTCAGTAGCTGACCACATTCGTAGCTCGTGCGGGCGGGCAGTATACTTTTTTGGGCTTGCCGCCGCTGCTTAGGAAGGGAAACTAGACGTTACCCTGACTCCCTAGATCCAGCAGCCGTGGCCAGCTTTCTGCAATGCCTCATGGGATTTGTAGTCTCTATGCTACTGCATAAAGTCTAAGCAGTAGCACACGTGACTACAAATCCCATTTTTCTTCAATAGATTCTCTGCTGTGTCAGACCCAGCTGATCCCAGCGCCCTATCAAATCCCGCGCCCGGGTCACATGCCCCCCCCTAGCCCCTCCCTAGTTTCGGCTCTGCCCTCCTCCAGACTCCAGTTTTAGAATTGTGCCCAGTGAGACTGGATGCACTACAGGGGAGCTCTACTGAGTTTCTCTGAAAAGACTTGTTAGTTTTTCTTATTTTCAGGGAGGCTGCTGGCAACAGTCTCCCTGCTTCGTGGAACTTAGGGGAGAGAAGTATGACCAACTTCTAGTGAGTTCAATGGCTCTGCTTCTGGCTGACAGGACACCATTAGCTCCTGAGGGTGCTGATCGCTAGGTACGCCTAGATGCCCACTCCCGTAGCCTGCCATCACCCCCTTACAGAGCCAGAAGTCAGAAGACAGGCGAGTAGCAGAAGAACAGAAGACTACTTCTCCAGTGACGGCATTCTGAGGTACCACGCAGCGAGCGGAATGCTGTGCGCCATGCTCCCACACAAACACAGGCACTGCAGGGTGCAGGGCGTGTGGGTGGGGAAGGGGGGCACCCTGGGCAGCATAAATTCCTCACAAAAGGCTGGCAAAAGTGGACATTAGTGCCTGGGCACTGTACTTACCACGCCAGCGTAATTAATTATTTGTTTCTGAGCGGGACAGAAGCGTGCCATTACAGCGGCGGGGCTTCTTCCTCACCTCACCAGCACATCTATAGAGCGTAACAAGTCTATCACTATAGAGTTTATTATTTCCCAGACTGTGTACTTTTGGCGCTGGATTGTGAGCTGAAAAATCCTCTCTGTCCCTCTGACAGATTTACTGTAGGTCTATCCCCCATAAGCCGATGTGTCTGTGGGTACTTGGTACATGTGTGTCAACATGTCGGTGGCTGAATGTTTTTCCCAAGAGGAAACTATATTAGGAATGCAGACATATGATGGTGGCCCTGTTGGCACCACCAATAACTGACTGGGTGAAAGTTTCAGTAATATCAGAGTGAGGTTGGATAAATCTGTGTCCCAGACACAGACGTAGAGAAAAGATGTGATGTTCATGGCTATGCTTCTTTTCACTCAGGCCCGCAAAAATGTTACTACACATCGATACTGACTCGGATACTGATTCCTATGTCGGCCATAATATTTCCTGATTAGATCCAATATTGTCAAGGAGCATTCAGTACATGATTGTGGATATTAAGGACATATTAACATCACTGACCCTGCTGTTCCTGACAAAGGGGTATATATGTATGTATATATAGATATATAATGAAAGCTGATGTAACGTTCCTCCATCTCTGTTTGAGAAAGTCTGGGCCAGCTCGACAAGATGGTTTCAAATCCCCAAAAGGTTTCCGGTTATTTATTAATTTCCTGCTGCGGACAGAATAAAGTGGGAGTCACCCCCTCTTCTGCACGGGGCCCTGTCACAAATCCAGCGGATCGTATGCAGGAAGCTACATTATTTCTAGTTATGTAACCACGGGTACATTACTTAGACCTGCCATTACATGCGCATGGGTGAGTAGTAGTATTCAAGAATTGGTCGAATACCTCGTCATCCGATATAGATATCTTGGAGAGATGGGATACTCCTTACGTTGGATCATATCAAGGACACTGCAGCATACTTACGACTGCAAGGGATATAGGACTCTTGAGTTCACGGGCCAATTTCATGGCAGTCTCGGATAGGAGGGCATTGTGGATTCACCAAGGGAATGCTGATGCTGACTCCAAGAAGAAAGGGAGTCTCTTCCCTATGAAGGTGAAGCCTTGTTTGGTGACGGCCTAGTTAATTTGATCTCGGCAGCTCCCGCAGGTAAGTCAACCTTCTTGCCCTATGTTCCCTCTCAACGGATGAAGACGCATCATTGTCTAACGCAGTCATTTTGGCCCAATAGATATGCAAGAAGTTAAGATTCCCCTTTCTTTGCAGGTAGAGGAAGGAAAAGAGGGAAGAGGTCTGTAGCCTCTTCAAGATCGCAGGAGCAGAGATCGTCCTCTGCTTCTGCCAAATCCACTGCATGACGCTAGGGCTTTCTTGCAGGAGCCCGCACCAGTGGGGGCACGTCTAAAACACTTCAGTCAGTTCTGGATTAATTTAGACCTGGACTCGTGGGTTTTACAAATAGTGTCACAAGGGTACAAACTGGGGTTTCAAGACGTTCCCCCTCACCGATTGTTCAAATCGGCCTTAGTCAGCAGGGAGAAGGTTTTTATTCAAGCCTCTTCGTGGTCCCGATGCCGGACGGCTCAGACAGACCAATCTTAAATCTGAAATCCCTCAATTTCTACCTAAAGAAATTCAATTTCAAGATGGAATCTCTCAGGGTAGGGATCTCCAGTCCGGAGGAAGGAGATTTCATGGTTTTGGTAGACATAAGGATGCCTAATTACATGTTCCCGTTTAGCCACTGCATAAAGCTACCTGAGGTTTGCAATTCAGGATTGTCATTACCAATTTCAGACGTTGCCGTTTGGTCTGTCCACGGCTCCGAGGATTTTCACCAGGGTGATGGCGGAAATGATGGTTCTCCATCGCAAGCAAGGAGTCACAATTATCCCGTACTTGGATGATCTCCTGATAAAGGCGAGATCCAGGGACCAGTTGGTGCAAAACATCTACTCTCCCTGACAGTTCTTCAACAACATGGTTGGCTCCTAAACTTGCCAAAATCGCAGTTGGTCCCAATGACGCGGTTGTTGTTTTTGGGAGTCATACTGGACACCGAAGAGGCTTTCTTCCAGTGGAAAGGCTATGGAGATCCAGAGTCTGGTCAAACAAATTCTAAAACCAGCAAGAGTGTTAATCCATCAATGCATTCTGTTGCTGGGGAAGATGGTTGCGGCCTACGAGGCCATTCAGTTTGGCAGGTTCCATGCCAGAGTGTTCCAGTGGGACCTGTTGGACAAGTGGTCCGGATCCCACCTACACATGCACCGGAGGATAATCCTGTCTTCCAAGACCAGAATCTCACTCCATTGGTGGCTGCACAGTTCTCACCTCCTAGAGGGGCGATGGTTCGGGATCCAGGACTGGATCCTAGGGACCACGGATGCAACCCTCCCGAGGCTGGGGAGCAGTCACACAGGGGGAAAACATCCAAGGAAGATGGTCAAGTCAGGAAAGTTGTCTCCACATAAATATTCTGGAGTTAAGGGCCATTTAATAACTGCAGACACAGTACGCACTGGGACGGGTGCCCAGCATCCTCTACGGACTAAGAGAAAAGGATTTACCGGTAGGTATTAAAATCCTATTTTCTCTAACGTCCTAGAGGATGCTGGGGACTCCGTAAGGACCATGGGGATAGACGGGCTCCGCAGGAGACATGGGTACTTTAAGAAAGACTTTAGTTCTGGGTGTACACTGGCTCCTCCCTCTATGCCCCTCCTCCAGACCTCAGTTTGATACTGTGCCCAGTGGAGACTGGGTGCTTTTCAGGAGCTCTCCTGAGCTTTCTGACAGAAAGTATTTTGTTAGGTTTTTAATTTTCAGGGAGCACTGCTGGCAACAGACTCCCTCATCGAGGGACTGAGGGGAGAGAAGCAGCCCTACTCTCCGAGTTGCAAGGTCCTGCTTCTTAGGCTACTGGACACCACTAGCTCCAGAGGGATTGGTACGCAGGATCTCACCATCGCCGTCCGTCCCAGGGCCGTGCCTCCGTCCCCCTTGCAGAGCTGGAAGATAGAAGCCGGGTGAGTATGAGAAGAAAAGAAGACTTCAGAGGTGGCAAAAGACTTCATGATCTTCACTGAAGTAACGCACAGCACTGCAGCTGTGCGCCATTGCTCCCATACACCTCACACACTCCAGTCACTGTAAGGGTGCAGGGCGCAGGGGGGGGGGGGGGGCACCTGGGCAGCAATATAAACCTCTTTTTGGCAAAACTATAACACATATACAGCTGGGCACTGTATATATGTATGAGCCCCCACCAATTTTACAGTTTAAGCGGGACAGAAGCCCGCCGCCGAGGGTGCGGGGCTTCTCCCTCAGCACTCACCAGCGCCATTTTTTCTTCACAGCACCGCTGAGAGGAAGCTCCCCGGACTCTCCCCTGCTTATACCATAGTAGACAAGAGAGTTGAAAAGAGGGGGGGGGGGGGGCACATAATTCGGCGCAAATTACATACAGCAGTACTACTGGGCAAACATTAAGTTACTGTGTATTCCTGGGTTATATAGCGCTGGGGTGTGTGCTGGCATACTCTCTCTCTGTCTCTCCAAAGGGCCTTGTGGGGAAACTGTCTTCAGAAAAAGCATTCCCTGGGTTTGTGGTGTGTCGGTACACGTGTGTCGACATGTCTGAGGAAGAAGGCTATATTAGAGAGGAGCAGGAGCAAATGAATGTGGTGTCTCCACCGACAGCTGATTGGATGGATATGTGGAATATTTTAAATGCTAGTGTAAACTCATTGCACAAAAGATTAGACAAGGCTGAAGCTTTGGGACAGTCAGGGTCTCAACCCATGCCTGATCCTATGTTGCAGGGACTGTCAGGGTCTCATAAGCGCCCACTATCCCAGATTGTTGACACAGATACCGACACGGATTCTGACTCCAGTGTCGATTACGATGATGCAAAGTTACAGCCAAAATTGGCAAAATCCATTCGATATATGATTATGGCAATAAAAGATGTTTTGCACATCAGAGAGGAACCCCCTGTCCCTGACAAGAGGGTACATATGTACAAGGGAAAAAAGCCTGAGGTAACCTTTGAGGGGGTCACACGAGCTGAACGAGTTATGTGAAAAAGCTTGGGAATCTCCAGATAAAAGACTGCAGATTTCCAAAAGGATTCTTATGGCGTATCCTTTCCCATCAATGGATAGGTTACGATGGGAATCCTCCCCTAGGGTGGACAAAGCATTAACACGCTTATCCAAGAAGGTAGCCCTCCCGTCCCAGTATACGGCTACCCTCAAAGAGTCTGCTGACCGCAAACAGGAGATTACCCTGAAGTCCATTTATACACATTCAGGTACCTTACTCAGACCGGCAATTGCGTCGGCCTGGGTGTGTAGTGCTGTAGCGGCATGGACGGTTACCTTATCTGAGGGGATGGATACCATAGATAAGGATACTATTTTATTGACCCTGGGGCATATAAGAGATGCTGTCCTATATATGTGTGTATGCAAACTACAGGTGGTGCTGCAGGGCTCACACCCTTTTACTTGTCTTGTAGAGCAACTCTGGAGCTGTTACTGGGTCCAGCTGCTGCAAGAAATCAGCTTGAATGCTTCAGGGGCTGGGGCATGGCCAACATGAGCCCACACTGATGGGGGGTGGGGGTGTATAAAGCGATTTAGGTGTCATCCAAGCGCAACCCCACAAAGGCCGCCATGCCCTGCGTGACCCTTTTCTCTTTTCATATGCAGACGAGGGTTGCAGCCAACTATGCCCACTGCTTGGATGACATCACCATATGCAAATCCATCTGCTGCAGGCCTTCCCCCAGGAATGCTTGCACTAGTTGTTGCATTTGGTTTGTTGTTTGGGGGTGCTTCAGTATTAGGCAGCCTTCTGCCCTCCCACATTCGTCTGAAAATGTGTTCTCCCTGCAGTTGTTGTCCCCAGATGAGAGTTCCCTTGTGCTGCCTCAGTTGAATCTCCTTAACTTGACAGGGGTGTGCCCGAGCAGCCGCCCTCCACAGCCCTATCCCAACACATACTTATCTTGCATATGAGATCTCTTGATCATGAAGATAGTTCTCACAGGGTGAGGTTCATCCATTACATTTTAAAGTAGGAAGGTACAAATTACATATTCAAATTACATATATGTGCTGGATTCAAATGTTTTCCCCCCTTCCTTTCTCAATTGTGCCCATCAGCAGCTATTCTAATGTTGCTGCCAATGGGTGTGACACATTCATTTCTTCTGTGGGGTACACTGGACTCCACAAGGATTCACATTGGGGTGTAGAGTAGGATCTTGATCTGAGGCACCAACAGGCTCAAAGCTTTTGACTGTTCCCAAGATGCTCAGCGCCCCCTCCTCTATAACCTCGCTTCCATGAACAGGGAGCTCAGTTTGTAGTTGGTGCCTTCAGTAGCAGGCCACTTAACAGGGGGCTGCCTCAGGCAGCCTATTCTTAGCTATTAATTTTGGCAAGAAAAGAAGAACTTTTTTCATAAGAATCTACAAGGGCTGCAGCAGGCTAGGTCTAATAGACTTCTTTACTGCAGCTCCATCACTCCCAGTGGCGCAGTATACTCCCGTGCCCCGGTTGCTGGGTCACTGCAGCGGAGGCTCCGGTTTCTTCCTAAGGTCAGTCACACACACACCACCCTCCGGGATCAGGAGGCCGCTGATGGGGGCGGGCCGTGTGCGCACTGGCGTGGACACTGATTACTGGGCAGCCGCTCCACTAGCCACCAGGGGGAGTTAAGGAGCACAGCTCTGGGGTTTTTTCTCCTATATTAACCCCATTTTGTACTACCCGCAGTGCATTGTGATAGGTAATGGGGCCTGATTCAGGTTGGATCGCAATCCAACTGCAAAAACTGCTAAGAGCATACGCATCCGCCTGCATTTTCTGCGGCACCCCGCAGATAATGCGATCGCCTCTGCCTGTGAATCGGTGAAGGGGGGGGGGGGGGGGTCAACAACACTCCATTTCCAAGTCGGAGATGGAGCGGTGCGGGGGCACGGTTTCAAAATGGGGTCGGCAACGGAGAAACAGGAGGTGTGGTCAGAGCAGCTGCATGACATCACATGGGCCGGACTCTGCCAGTGGAGCCCCAGCGTCATGCAGTAGATTTTGTAGAGGCCGGGGAGGACTTCTGCTCCTGGGAACTAGCTGTGTTGTGCAGCTTTATTCCTCTGCCCCTACCTCTGGCAAGAAAGGACGCACCTCGCACTTTCTTGTTTCTTTGTGACCGAAAGGACTGCATTTGAAAATGCATAGCTTTCTTATGCTGTGAGGGAACATAAGGTAAAAATTTGATTTTCCAACTGTAGCTGTGCGTGTTAATGCTTTGTCCATCCTAGGGGAGGATTTCCATCGTAACCTATCCGTTGATGGAAAAGGATACGCCATAAGAATCCTTTTGGAAATCTGCAGTCTTGTATCTGGAGATTCCCAAGCTTTTTCACATAACTCGTTCAGCTCGTGTGACCCCCTCAAAGGTTACCTCAGGCTTCTTTCCCTTGTACATATGTACCCTCTTGTCAGGGACAGGGGGTTCCTCTGTGATGTGCAAAACATCTTTTATTGCCATAATCATATATCGAATGGATTTTGCCAATTTTGGCTGTAACTTTGCATCATCGTAATCGACACTGGAGTCAGAATCCATGTCGGTATCTGTGTCAACAATCTGGGATAGTGGGCGCTTATGAGACCCTGACAGTCCCTGCAACATAGGATCAGGCATGGGTTGAGACCCTGACTGTCCCAAAGCTTCAGCCTTGTCTAATCTTTTGTACAATGAGTTTACACTAGCATTTAAAGCATTCCACATATCCATCCAATCAGGTGTCAGCGAGGACACCACATTCATTTGCTCCCAATCCTCTCTAATATAGCCTTCTTCCTCAGACATGTCGACACACGTGTACCGACACACCACACACACAGGGAATGCTTTTTCTGGAGACAGTTTCCCCACAAGGCCCTTTGGAGAGACAGAGAGAGAGTATGCCAGCACACACCCCAGCGCTATATAACCCAGGAATAACACAGTATCTTAATGTTTGTCCAGTAGCGCTGCTGTATGTAATTTGCGCCGAATTTTGTGCCCCCCCCCCCCCTCTTTTCAACCATCTTCTCTACCGTGGTATAAGCAGGGGAGAGTCCGGGGAGCTTCCTCTCAGCGGTGCTGTGGAGAAAAAATGGCGCTGGTGAGTGCTGAGGGAGAAGCCCTGCCCCCTCGGCGGCGGGCTTCTGTCCCGCTTAAACTGTAAAATTGGCGGGGGCTCATACATATATACAGTGCCCAGCTGTATATATGTTATATTTTTGCCAAAAAGAGGTTTATATTGCTGCCCAGGGTGCCCCCCCTGCGCCCTGCACCCTTACAGTGACCGGAGTATGTGAGGTGTATGGGAGCAATGGCGCACAGCTGCAGTGCTGTGCGTTACCTCAGTGAAGATCATGAACTCTGCGGAGCCCGTCTATCCCCATGGTCCTTACGGAGTCCCCAGCATCCTCTAGGACGTTAGAGAAACTAGGATTTTAATACCTACCGGTAAATCCTTTTCTCTTAGTCTGTAGAGGATGCTGGGCACCCGTCCCAGTGTGTACTGTGTCTGCAGTTATTAAATGGCCCTTAACTCCAGAACATTTATGTGGAGACAACTTTCCTGACTTGACCATCTTCCTTGGACGTTTTCCCCCTGTGTGACTGCTCCCCAGCCTCGGAGGGTTGCATCTGTGGTCCCTAGGATCCAGTGCTGGATCCCGAACCATCGCCCCTCTAGGAGGTGAGAACTGTGCAGCCACCAATGGAGTGAGATTCTGGTCTTGGAAGACAGGATTATCCTCCGGTGCATGTGTAGGTGGGATCCGGACCACTTGTCCAACAGGTCCCACTGGAACACTCTGGCATGGAACCTGCCAAACTGAATGGCCTCGTAGGCCACAACCATCTTCCCCAGCAACCGAATGCATTGATGGATTAACACTCTTGCTGGTTTCAGAATTTGTTTGACCAGACTCTGGATCTCCATAGCCTTTCCCCTGGAAGAAAACCTCTTCTGTGTCCAGTATGACTCCCAAAAACAACTACCGCGTCATTGGGACCAACTGCGATTTTGGCAAGTGTAGGAGCCAACCATGTTGTTGAAGAACTGTCAGGGAGAGTGCAATGTTTTGCACCAACTGGTCCCTGGATCTCGCCTTTATCAGGAGATCATCCAAGTACGGGATAATTGTGACTCCTTGCTTGCGAAGGAGAACCATCATTTCCGCCATCACCCTGGTGAAAATCCTCGGAGCCGTGGACAGACCAAACGGCAATGTCTGAAATTGGTAATGACAATCCTGAATTGCAAACCTTAGGTAGCTTGATGCAGTGGCTAAATGGGAACATGTAAGTAGGCATCCTTTATGTCTACCAAAACCATGAAATCTCTTTCCTCCGGACTGGAGATCACTACCCTGAGAGATTCCATCTTGAAATTGAATTTCTTTAGGAAGAAATTGAGGGATTTCAGATTTTAGATTGGTCTGACTGAGCCGTCCGGCTTCGGGACCACGAAGAGGCTTGAATAAAAACCTTCTCCCTGCTGACTAAGGCCAATTTGAACAATCGGTGAGGGGGAACGTCTTGAAACCCCAGTTTGTACCCTTGGGACACTATTTGTAAAACCCACGAGTCCAGGTCCGAATGAATCCAGAACTGACTGAAGAGTTTTAGACGTGCCCCCACTGGTGTGGGCTCCTGCAAGAAAGCCCCAGCGTCATGCAGTGGATTTGGTAGAAGCAGAGGACAATCTCTGCTCCTGCGATCTTGAAGAGGCTACAGACCTCTTCCTTCTCCTTCCTCTACCTGCAAAGAAAGGGGAATCTTAACTTCTTGCATATCTATTGGGCCAAAATGACTGCGGTAGATAATGATGCGTCTTCATCCGTTGAGAGGGAACATAGGGCAAGAAGGTTGACTTACCTGCGGGAGCTGCCGAGATCAAATTAACTAGGCCGTCGCCAAACAAGGCTTCACCTTCATAGGGAAGAGACTCCCTTTCTTCTTGGAGTCAGCATCAGCATTCCCTTGGTGAATCCACAATGCCCTCCTATCCGAGACTGCCATGAAATTGGCCCGTGAACTCAAGAGTCCTATATCCCTTGCAGTCGTAAGTATGCTGCAGTGTCAACAGGCCAATTAAACCCTCCCCCCTCCTTTTACCCCATCACTTTGTCCAGTCCCTGTGGTCCATACTGAATTGCCATTATTATGCATGTTGCTGTGCTGGCCCTTTTCTGAATGTCCCTGCCACCGCCACCGAAGAGCTGGATAAGCCCAGTATGAAAACCACCTGCCGGCCTCACTGACGGTCCGAGTCAAAGGCTCCATTTTTTTTTTAAAGATTCCTCTGCCAAGTTAAGGGGGGCTTAAGGGGGCCCCAGAGATATCAGTGTACTGGGGCCCAAGATTTCTGTTGCTGGCCCTGACCCTCAGGGGCGTATCTACCCCTTTGGGCAGTACGGATGGTGTAATGGTTAGCATTACTGCCTCACAGCACTGAGGTCATGGGTTCGATTCCCACCATGGCCCTAACTGTGTAGAGTTTGTATATTCTCCCCGTACTTGCGTGGGTTTCCTCTGGGTACTCCGGTTTCCTCCCACAATCCAAAAATATACTGGTAGGTTAATTGGCTCCCAACAAAAATTAACCCTAGTGTTAATGTGTCTGTGTGTACATGTGATAGGGAATATAGATTGTAAACTCCACTGAGGCAGGGACTGATGTGAATGGGCAAATATTCTCTGTACAGCGCTGCGGAATATGTGTGCGCTATATAAATAACTGGTAATAAATAAATAATAAATAAAATTGGCCAGGATGTCACTTGCCAGGAGCACCATCCAGGTTTCAGTTGGGGGATTAGAGTTCATACAGTAATTAAATGTTTTCATATTGAGAACTACATCTCCCAGCATATACAGTGTGCTGGGGATGCTAACAAGCTTTATTTAAAAGTTTAAAAAACATTGCTTTTATAATTGCAATGGTTAAAAAGGGAGAGCTATAAATCAATTTATCAGTGAATGATCGCAGTTTGAGCCGTTACATTTTACTGAACCACCTATCCCTCCACACTCACTACCTGTCCTCAGGATACATTTACCATCCTGGCAGACGGTATACCGGCGGTCATTTGACCGATGTTGGAATCCTGACACCACTTGGGAGACTGGTGCCGGCACACAGACAGCCAACATCCCGAAGGTGAGTATTGGAGGGAGGGTTAGGAGTCGGACCAGGGGAGGTGGTGTAAGGGAAGGCACTAGGAGGGGGGGGGGGGGGGGGGTAGCCCTAGCTGCCACCCCCTGAGGGTTATCCCTATCCGCCACCCCCCAGAGGGTTAGTATTAGGATTGGGGATCATGTGACCTCTGGAATCCCGAGCGCCGGATGCCATACCCAACCCCCTTTACTTTTTCAGGCATTTCTATCTCTCCTCTCTCTATGGTGTTCCAATTGCCCACTTTCCCTTGTGCTTTACTCTCTCTCTCTCCTTTGTTTAGAGCATCAGTTTCTGTAGTCCACTTATACCCTTATTTTTTCCAGTGTTTCACTAACTCTCTGATGTAATGAGGATGTATGGTCTAGAGGCGTCAGGGATGTAGCGTAGGGAATAGAGGCGTCAGGGATGTGGCGTAGGGAATAGAGGCGTCATGGATGTGGCGTAGGGAATAGAGGCGTCATGGATGTGGCGTAGGAAATAGAGGCGTCAGGGATGTGGCGTAGGAAATAGAGGCGTCAGGGATGTGGCGTAGGGAATAGAGGCGTCAGGGATGTGGCGTAGGGAATAGAGGCGTCAGGGATGTGGCGTAGGGAATAGAGGTGTCAGGGATGTGGCGTAGGGAATAGAGGTGTCAGGGATGTGGCGTAGGGAATAGAGGTGTCAGGGATGTGGCGTAGGGAATAGAGGCATCAGGGATGTGGCGTAGGGAATAGAGATGTCAGGGATGTAGCGTAGGGAATATAGGCATCAGGGATGTACTAGCAGGTATATAGAGGTCAGTGTACTGTAAAGAGGGGTCAGTAATGCAGTGATGGTTATAGAAAGGTCAGTGATGTAGTGTAGGGTATAGAGGGGTCAGTTATGTAGTGTGGGGTAAAGAGGGGTCAGTGAAGATACTAAGCTGAAGTACTTAGAACACTTCTTGAATTAAGACACAACCTGCAAGAAAAAGTATGCAATATAGGTGAAAAGGCAAATGTCAGAGGTCTGATACAAGTGACCAGCTCCATACCTTGCACCACATAGCGTTATGTTAAACTGGGATATGTTCTTTTTTGGTGTGTGTGGGTGTGTGTGGGTGCCAAAGGCTGCCTGCCTTATTGCTCCTCCCCCATCCGGCTCCCAAGCACCTCTGCTGCCCAGTGATCCAGGAGCCTGCTGCTAGGAAGAAGTGGCCGAGCTTCAGCAAGCGAGTCTGGAAACTGGCGGAGGAAGTCATGATAACCAGATAATGGGGAGTGGAGAGCCAGTTCCAAGGTAATACTTTATACAGCTGGTTGAGATCCTGGTCGGTGGATATGGATTCCAAGAAAACCCTGGAGGAGCTTCCTTTCAAGGGAGACACTCTCTTTGGAGAAGACCTCAATAAGATTGTAGCTGATCTGGCTACTGCTAAAACAACTTGCCTACCTAGTATGACTCCTACCACGCAGAAGGCTAAAAGTACTTTTCCTTGGCCCTTTCATCCTCCAGGTAAAGCGTACCCATGGTCAGGCATACCCAAAGCAAGCTCATGCTTCCAGACCTGCCAAGCCCAGACTGAAGCAAGCCTGGGCTGCCCGTCAGCCTGCTTCCAAAACGGACAAGCCTGCCGCATGACGGGGCGGGCCTCCCTCTGGGGGATCCCAGGGTGGGGGCCCCGACTTCTAGGTTTGGCATAGAAAGGTATAATTCTAAGATAGAGAATTCTATTTGGAGCTCACCTTGTACTTTGTGAAGAAATAATCAGCATTGTGGCTGAGCAGATATATGGAGTGTGTGGCTGCACACTGCATTGATCTGCTGAGTTGCAATGCTAATAATATTTTTTTTCAAAGTACCAATAGCTTCATATAATGTTCACAATTTTTATGCAGGATCAAATAGCTCAATGGGTAGGGTGTTTGATTAGAATTCAACAGGTTATAGGTTTGAATCCTGGGTATTGTAGTTTGAGATGTGTTATTTAATAAAGCATGTTATTCTGACTGCCGGCATCCTATCACCTGGGATATCATACTAAATAAATGGAGTTGATCAATTTTTTTTTTTTTTTATTAAACTAGGGACAATTTCCAGATACTTTTATTTATAACTGAGATTGCCCCCTGGAACTTCACATCAGTTGACAACTATGCATGAGTGGGCAGTGCTTGCCCTGGATCTGCCCACCCATTTGTGTGCCATCATAAAAGAAAGCATAACTGACAGTTATCCTGGGCGTACACTACACAATTATCTGTTAGGCTATCTATCCAGTCTGGATGGATGGAATAAAAATCTGGTAATGTATAGGAGCAAATGTCGATTAACCATTTGCTCCCAAACACTAGAAAAGTGGTCAAAAATGGTCATTACACAAATTGGTTAAACCCAAAATGTAACCAATTTGTTTAGGGGACCATTTTTGTCCATTTTCTAGTGTTTGAGAGTAAATCGTTGATGGTCATTTGCTCACATAGATAACCGGATTTCTATTCCAATCAGCCAGTGTTGGAGAGATGGTCTGCCAGATTACATAATGCATACCAGAGCCATAACTAGACTTTTTAGTGCCCTGTGACAGAGAATTATATGCCCCCCCCCCCCCCCCCCACACTATTTTTGCAATATGGACAAAAGGCGCATGCCTCGTGGGGAAGGGGCATAACAAGATTGGTCTCAGAGAAAGCACATGAGATATGAAGATATATCTAGTATACTTGACACTCAATGGTTTGTGTTATTGCCGGGGGGCCCTCCTTAAATGCATATACAGTCACACATGGCTTGCTTGTGCAAATGGCATATCAGCAGTCAGCACTAACTGGTGACATGCCATTTGTACAAGTAAGCCATGTGTGACTAATATATAAACACACTTTATTAAATAACACCTCAGACTACCATACCCAGGATTCAAATCTATAACCTGTTGAATTCTAATCAAACACCCTACCCATTGAGCTACTTGATCCTGCATAAAAATTGTGAACATTATATGAAGCTATTGGTACTTTGCAAAAAAATATTATTAGCATTGCAACTCAGCAGATCAATGCAGTGTGCAGCCACACACTCCATATATCTGCTCAGCCACAATGCTGATTATTTCTTCACAAAGTACAAGGTGAGCTCCAAATAGAATTCTCTAGCTTAGATTATACCTTTCTATGCAAGGGTAAATAGCTCAATTGTTTGACTGCAATGCCACAGGAAATGGTTTGGATCCAAGACAGTGTGACTGAATAATAAAGAAACCTTAAGATGAGTTCATGAATGTTGTATAAGTATTAGTGAGAGAAGGGGTCAGGAGCATGCTAGGCTGCAAAAAATAAGGTAGGCTGCAAGTGAAAGTAATGATCTCCTATATATTTTCCCAGATCTGTCACTCTGTGTGGCTAACTCTGGGGGAAGTCACATCAATGGGCGGAGACGGCACCTACAGGACGATACACCAGTGCCAGCAGCAGACCGTAACAAAGTGACAGATTAGGGAGAATATATAGGAGGTAGGGAGGTGGCCATGGTACATGGCTGACCAAGGGACACTAGCTCATGTACCCCTTTACCACTGAGGCTAGCCACCAAGGATGGACCTGTCACCAGTGCACATGCAATAACCTCTTCTGCTGCCCTCTTTGCAACTCAGATTGCCCAGTGCTCCCCTTCGCTAACAGTCCACAAAGTTTCCCCATCTCACGATCTGCCTCCTCACCGCCACTTTCATCTCTACAGCACACGCGCATATCATACAAGATCCCATCATGCGTACTGTCAAAGTCAGAAAAATATCTCTATGCACACTACCATATTTGCAACTCACACAGGTCCGTGCTGCGCATGCGTACGCTCTCCCGTACGTGCGCATACTCACAGTCGCGGGCACCCGCAGGCGCACGGTATGCGTATTTACGGTAGAGTTTATGTGATCGTAGCGTGCGACTCAATCATTACATATTTTCACTATATAATGTATTTTTTAGATCATGGTCCCTTTGATAGATTCTGAAAGTTTGGTTAATATAGAATGTTCATGAACAGAGAAATCCCTCTTTGTTTGATACGAAGGGTCAGACAGGAGTAATACAGTGGTGTTTAGTATCCATCGGAAGAATATTTAATTAGAAATATTCCGGTGTTGGTTTGAAGCAGATCAATCGCTCGTGCGAATAGTTATGGACATAAGAAGTTTATGAACATTTACTTTATTTGCACTTTATTACCCATGCGGCAGGAAACCCAGTTTCCCTCCCACCTGAGCTGTTGGAAATAGTCACAGCCCACCTGTATGAATCAACCTATGACCTTTTGTTATAATGCGAGGAGGAATTCCTGTGTCCAATGAACAATGAGATTGTAGGGACCATTGAATTGCATTGTGTGTGGGGCATAAATAGAAAGGCCGATCACATCCAGCTCTCACTCTTCAACGGTTATCATTGCTGAAAATCGGGAGCTGGATGTCCAGAGGCGCATGCGATCGTTTCCTTTGTGCGTAAGTTTTTCTCCGTAATCATACTGTTTCTCTCTTGTTATTATGGGCCATATCTTTCTCTCTCTTCTCTTTCTCTCATTTTCTCTTAAACTTAATTGTATTGTATTTACTGTGTAGTTACCTGGTTAGTTAGTCTATGTTATATTGTAGTGTATGATTTGTATTTGTATTAATTCTTTTGCAAGTATATCATTCAAAATATATATATATTAGGCGTTGGACCCTAAGCCCAGGTATCTGTGTATTTCTTATAGAGTTAAGTATTCTCAGAGCGTCGGTGACGCTCAAACTGCTTTTAAGCTAGTAAGGTTATACTGTGTTGCATTTACACCATATCACTACACAAAGGGTTTACTGCATAATACACTGTTTATGGTTTAGATATAAAGGTTTTACATTGTGAGCGTATGCGCCGCTGGTGATCTCCTCGTGGTCTCGAGCGGTCGCATCGCTATAGCGAATCATTACGGTAGTCGGCAGCCAATAACGTGCCTGCCAGTGATCTCTTGGCCGTGAGCGAACGTAACGCTTGAGCGTCTCGACCACGGCTAAGCGATTGTTACGCAACGTGCGTACCCTTACGGTACTTCATACGTAGTTAGCGTACAGTGTTCTTAGACCTCATAAAGGGTATTATATAAGATAAATAATCTGCTTTAACAATTGCGGGCTCGTCCTGTCCTTCACATATCTGCACTAGGTAATTACAGCAGACATTATCCAGCAGCAAAGGGCGGGAGATCATATTCCTCGTAGTGCTGTTTGGATAAGCGTCTGCTTCTCTTAGTAAAGGGTGCTGAAGGAATCCGGGAACCGGAGGTAAGAACAACACGCTAGTCTCTTTTAAAACTATTTTTCTGTCTTGCGTACACACGCACGCATATCTGCATTTCTTTTCATTCGTGTATTTTCGTATATCACTCTCCTGTTTGCTATTATATAGTTGATAAACGTGCTAAGAGAGATTTGCCGCTATTTCAAAGTGTAAAAGTAAAGGTAATATAGTTAAAGTATAGACAAACACACAGCTCTGCCTGAGAGACAAGGCGAAGTCAGTGTGGTGCGCGGTAGATGATCAAGGATCATCTACATTGATAAACGTATAAATTGTGTTACGGTGGATCTTTATTTTGCGTACACGTGTCTCTAACAAAGGACTGAGACTTGCGTACGCAAACCAAAGGCCGACGCACGCAGCGTATATCACGCAGCGGAGCGTCCGGGTACGCCCACGTAACTCAAATCACAAGTTTTTTTTTTCGCTTCTCAACGCGATAAATAGCGCAACGCGGTAAATAACGCAAGGCGATAAATCGCACAAATTTATTTTAAATTCGAAATTTAAATTAATAGATCCTTCTCCTAATTTGTAACACATCTGGTCTAAAGAGAAATTTCTGCGCAGAAATAGAAATAGAAACAAAAGTGTACATGTGGTGAGTGAGTGTGTTGTATACAATTTTACAGGTTGAACCACAAGAAAAGTCGAGTTCTCGTGAGGTACATGCGTGTAAGTGACGTACATGGTGGCTAGGGAGGCATCCCTGGTTAAAACATACAATTTGAGCATTAGAGTGTAGCAGACCAGGAGGTCATACTGTAACAGACCAGGAGGTCATAGCAGACCAACAGGTTCAGGTACAGCAGACAAGGAAGTCCGCTATACAGTCCACAGGCACAACACCAAGAAAGGGTTGGTGCAACACCCATATAGGCCATACAAGCTCTGGCTGAAGGGATTCGCAGCCGCAATTTTCGATTCCACTGGTCGCTCCGTACATAAGATTAGTTGCTTATGTGCTGAACGATTGTACCGCACGTAATTGTGTACATTAGTAAACCTGACCGGTACTATTTGTGTACGAAGGTCATAAACGCTATTTGTACATTCTAACGTGATTTGTGTAATTTTTTTTATTTTAAGGGAAGTTCGCTGCTCACTCAGGAACTATCCAACAACCAATAGTTACTGGAAAGAGTAAGTGTTCTTCGGATCACCCTCACAGGTTCCAGTAAATAGAGGTTCAGGTCGCAGGGGCCCTGGGTCGAGTACGCCAGCACCATATCGGTGTGATCAGGTCGTATTGGTCGGCGTGGGCGAGTGAGTGGGGTACTCGGTAAACCGCCACCGTCAGCCTATTTTGAACATTTTGGTTTGCGTAAGGGTTGGCTGAATAAAGCAACACCTTCGAACTATGGGGGCCACTTGTTCAGGTAGGGGGCGATCAACCTCGGTTCGGGTTGATTCAGTGAACCGACCAGTTGGGTCGGCAAGGTACGTGATGTGTGAAAAATACGGTTCACACACAGAGGTTTTATGTGATGAATGGGAGAGAATGACAGTACATGACGGGGAGAAATTCCCAAGAGTAGGTAGCTTCAGCACAGAAGTGTTAACGAATTTAAGGAGAAGGATATGTCTCATTAAATCAGCAAAGAGACGAATCAAGCATTATGATTATTTGCAGTTGTGGCAACAGGAGGGTGACATACAGAGAGGATTGGCTCAGGCGGCGGGATCTGGCTCAATCAGAAAACTGATAGCCACGGCCCCACCGCCACCATATATATCGGGAGAGAAATTGGTTGCGGAGAATGACGCACTAAGGTGTAACACACAAACACTTAGCAACTGTGTAAATGTTAAAGATAATGTTAACCAATTAACCAATGCAAGTATTAACCCGTGCAAGTTGTACCCTGTTTTGAACTTTCCTCAGGAGTGTGATCAAGAAGACGAATCGGCAACAATTTCAGCGCTCTCTCTAGCAGCCACCATAACAGAGACCACAGTAGGCACAGCTCCACCCACGAGATTAGTAACAAGGGCCCCTAGCGGAGGGATAGGTGAGGTCGTATCTACAGGTAAGTACGGCACCATACACTATGCTGAAGCCATTTCACCACAGGCTGTAGAACCCACACAGAGTGATATTGTTAGAGTTAATCCTGTTAGGGTAATAGCTGTTCCAAATGGGAAAACTGACACATCAGGAGTCACCCCTGTGAGGAACATTGCCATGTATAACCCATTTTCCAGAATGGAATTAAGGACCATAGTGTCTGAATTCCCTGACCCTAGAAAAGACTTAGTTGCCAGCCAAAAATACATCAGAGACCTAGGTAACACTGTAGAGCCCAACAACAAAGACTGGCAGATATTGCTGAGAGCATGTTTACCCTCCAATGTTGACGCAACTCAATGTTTAGCTGACTGTGGATTAGATCAGGATGTACCTCTTACAGATGTGTACAACAAAGACAATGTAAAAAGAATAAGCTTACAGTTAAAGGAGTATTTCCCAGCCGTAGTTAAATGGAACAAAATATTCTCCATTAAACAGAAGGAGTCAGAAACAGCTGCAGAGTATTTTCACAGAGCATTATCAGAAATGGCAAAATACACAGGCATAGAGGACATTAAAACAAACATAAACCATCGAGAAGTAGCAGTATCGGTACTGATGGATGGTTTAAAAGAATCATTAAAGACTAGGGTACAGACCACACAACCATGTTGGCGAGGTCTGTCTGTGGCTACTTTGAGAGAGGCTGCTATTGATCACGATAGGAACATCACCAGACACAGGGAACAACAAAGTGATAAGTTAATGGCAGTAAGTATACAGGCCCTGACCACAAAACAGCCTGTGTTAACATCACCAAACCCTGTGGGTAAGTCAAATGTGATAACATGTTATTTTTGTCACAAACAGGGACACTTTGCACGAGACTGTAGATCGAGAAATGTACAAAAATCTTATCAACCCCCTAGACAACGACACGACACACGACATTGGGAGCAGGGTCCGCAGAAACGGAGTTATGAGCCACATGCAGGGGAAACAAAAAGATACCCCCCAAACAGAGATTGGCAAACCTCTGGTAGTTCCCAGCTAACTCCTTCACAAGTAGTTGCTGCCAGCGGGATTCAGGGAGGTCACCATACCCAATAGGGGTGTGGCCATACCTGTAATCTGCAGCCAGTAAAATTGATTGCAAGCCTTGGAAGTGAACCAGAAATTGCAATCAATGTAGCTGGTAAATCATTAAACTTTCTTGTAGACACAGGGGCGGCCAAATCAGTGATAAATTCGACAGTGGGCATGAGAACCACTGGTAAGACAATTCCAGCCATAGGGGTAACGGAAGTAGTCCAGCACTACCCTGTTAGCAAACCAGCCGAGATTACAGTAGGGCCATTACATACCAAGCATTCCTTTTTGCTGGCTGCATCGGCACCGACCAATCTCCTGGGTAGAGACTTATTGTGTAAAATGGGGTGCGTCATTTATTGTACTCCTGAAGGTGTATTCTTGGACATACCTGAGAATCACGCTCAGGAAGTACGAGACATGTTAGACTCCCCGTCAAAATTAATGTCACATACCATTATGACAAATAGGACTCCCTCCCAAGTAGAAGAAATGACATCTCAGATACCAGAGTCACTTTGGACAAAAGATGGACAGGACACTGGATTAATGGCAAACGTAGCTCCGGTAGTTGTACAAGTAAAAGATGGTAGGATAGCTCCAAAAATCCCACAGTACCCTCTGAAGCCAGAGGTGGAGTTAGGAGTTTATCCCGTAATAGAGCGCTTGCTACAACAGGGCATTCTGGTAAGAACGTCCAGCACTGCCAATAGTCCCATCTTCCCTGTTAAAAAGAGTGGGGGGAGGGGTTACCGGCTAGTGCAGGATCTAAGGGGGATTAACAAAATAGTTGAGAGTCAATTCCCCGTAGTGCCAAATCCAGCTGTCATCCTAATGCAAATCCCTCCCACTGCGAAATTTTTCACTGTTATTGACCTCTGCTCCGCTTTCTTTTCGGTACCTCTGCACCCTGACAGTCAATATTTGTTTGCATTCACATACAGAGGAGTCCAATACACATGGACTCGATTACCACAAGGATTCATAGATAGTCCAAGTATATTTTCTCAGGCTTTGCATGATTGTTTACAGTCTTTCCAACCAGTGAGAGGATCAGTATTAATACAGTACGTGGATGATCTACTACTGTGTTCTGATTCATTGGAAGCATCCCTGAAGGATACGAAACAGCTCCTGTTTCATCTTTCAGACATAGGACACAAGGTTTCCAAAGACAAGTTGCAATTATGCCAAACTAAGGTAAAATATTTGGGACACTGTCTAACACAAGGACTGAGACACCTGACCGCTGATAGAATTCAAGCAATTAGAGACATGACTGCCACAAACCCAGCAACAGATCAGAACATTTTTAGGAATGTGTGGGTATTGCCGTAACTGGATCCCAGGGTTTTCCATCCTAGCGTTACCCTTGCAGGAAATGGTCTCCTCAAACAAACCTGATCGGATTTCGCATACAGACGAGTCTGAGACAGCATTTGAGAGACTTAAACAGTGCCTAACGCAGGCACCAGCATTGGGTATGCCGGACTATGGGAAACCCTTTGAACTATACGGAACAGAAAGTGCTGGTTGCGCGGCAGGTGTACTAACCCAAAAGCACGGTGATGCCAGCAGGCCGGTAGCATACTACAGCGCTCAGCTAGATACGGTAGCGCGATCCCTCCCCACATGCTTGCGAAGCGTTGCTGCGATAGCATTGCTAGTAACGAAAAGCGAAGACGTCGTGCTAGGTCACAACCTCACAATTCATACACCACATGCAGTGTCAGCCTTGTTAAATTCTGCCCAAACCAGACACGTCTCATCAGCGCGGTTTACAAGATGGGAATTGGCACTAATGGCCCCCGTAAACATCACCATAAGGAGATGCAGTGCATTAAATCCGGCAACATATCTCCCAGGTGTGCCTGGACAGGCACAAAGGGTGGAGGATGAGAGTGGTGGGGAAGGAGAATTTAATACAAAGGAAGACACTCATGATTGTATGGAATATTTGACCCAAAATTTTACCGCAAGGCCTGACATCAGTGACAACCCACTGGAAGATGCAGAACTTACGTTCTACACGGACGGTAGTTGTCATAGACAGTCAGACTCGGGAGACTTGTGTACTGGATACGCAGTCGTAGAGGACTAAGGCACCATAGAAGCGGAACCGCTAGGCCCACCTCACTCAGCCCAGGTTGCTGAACTGGTCGCCCTAACCAGAGCATGTGAATTGGCTAAGGGCAAATCAGCCAATATCTACACCGATTCTAGATACGTATTCGGGGTAGTCCATGATTTCGGAGCCCTATGGCGCCTCAGAAATTTCATGACGGCAGCTGGTACACCGGTAGCGCATGCAGCTCACATAAAAAGGCTTCTAACAGCGATACAGGAACCCGACAGAGTGGCTGTTATCAAATGTAAAGCACACACATATAGCCAAGACCCAATATCACTTGGTAACAGCCGAGCAGACGAAGCGGCTAAATTAGCAGCTGGTACCCCCAGACAGACAGACACCACACAACTGATGGTATTTAATACCATCAACACACAGAAGTTGTGTGAGATGCAAAATTTGTGTTCCACACAGGAAAAGGCAGTCTGGAAGGCAAAGGGATATGGCCAGGAGTCCTCAGGACTCTGGACGGATGGACAAGGTAAACCGGTGGCCCCCAGAGCATATCTTCCATGTTTAGCTGAGGCAGCTCACGGGCTGACTCATCTGGGCAGGGAAGGGATGTGCAAGTTGGTAAGAGCATATTGGTGTGCCCCAGGATTTTCATCTCATGCGAGTAAAAGAGCAATGTCATGCCTTACCTGTCTGAGAAAGAACATCGGAAAAACAATACCAACAGAACCATCCCATATCCCACCTGCCGGCGGCCCTTTCCAGGTAATACAGATTGACTTTATTCAATTACCCCCTTGTCGAAATTTGAAATATGTACTTGTTTGTATAGATGTTTTCTCAAATTGGGTCGAAGCATTTCTGGCGGCCACAAATACCGCTATGTTTACTGCTAAGAAAATTGTGCAGGAATTTGTATGTAGATATGGTATCCCTAGAATTATCGAAAGTGATAGGGGTACCCATTTTACAGGTGATATCTTTCAAGGAATGTGTAAATTGATGGGAATTGATAGCAAGCTGCACACTCCATACCGTCCACAGGCGAGTGCGAAAGTGGAAAGAGTGAACAGCACTATTAAAAATAAACTGAGTAAAGTGATGGCAGAAACAGGATTGACATGGCCAGAAGCTTTACCCATTGTACTGTACAGCATCAGAACCACTCCCAGGTCCCCTCTTAATCTGTCTCCCTTTGAAATCTTGTTTGGTCGACAACCGCATGTTATGATTAACCCTCAGGATGATTTGAAGTGTAACAATGAAGTGACTGTAAAATACTTGATTAACATGAGTAAACAGTTAAGGAATCAAAATGATAATCTGAAGTTAGTGATTCCTGACTTACCAGATAGTAATTGTCATGACATTGAACCTGGGGATTATGTAATGATACGGAATTTTCTACGCTCAGGTTGCCTTATTGACAGATGGGAAGGACCATACCAGGTCTTATTGACTAGCACTACAGCATTGAAGGTTGCTGAGAGAGAGACTTGGGTTCATTCGTCCCACTGTAAGAAGGTCGTTGATCCAGAGAAGTTCTGTGATAAGGAACAGACGGTAGAGGTTGTATCACTAGAGTGTCTGTTCCAGGAGGACTAAGGCGGCACCTGAGCATCGAGAACCACAAGATCAAAAGCAGTTGTCGATCCCCTGTTCCCTTTTATTGTTTTTCTCCAACTTCCCATCCCCTCTCCCTCAAATTATTTTTTTCCCCCTTCTCATTCTTCTCCGTTTCCTCCTACAAGATGGACTTGCCCCAAGAGACTGTGATCCGGATTTTCCTGTTGACCATGATGTTGACCAGAGCAGTCTGTTCCGGCGAGAGTACCATGGAGTTCGAGAGAGGTTCTGGAATGGGTTCTGATGACAGAAATGGAGGCGTAGTTTTCCGAGAACAACATAATCAACAAGCAAAGGCGAGTATCAGAAAACGATCCGATAGCATTGACCATAGAAGGAATTGTGAAGGATTGTTAGCTGAAGAAAACTGTATCTGTCGGCTCTGTAACAATGTCATTGAGGATGGGTGCATAAAGAAATGCCAATCCAGTTTTAATATCCATATGGACCGGCATCCCTTGAGTGACTATCACTCTTTAGTGGGTAGTGTGTTAAATAAAACAGATTGTTGGGTATGTTCTCAAGTACCTCAAGGTCATAGCAAATCAGGGCTAGTACCATTTCCTTTAACGTTAGGGGAGGTACTTGAGTTAAGTGGTGGGAGACCGGTGGACAGGAGGTTTAATATCTCCAGCCCTCCTAGTTTGAAGCTCCACCAATACCATGTGGATAGGTCCCTATTATGTTTTAACATCTCCAATCCCCGAAAGCCGGGAAATTGGGAAGTGTCATGGAGTAATCAAACCATGACCTTTTCACACAGAGCAGATAGAATGCCTACAGATACAGAGCTTATACGCCACATAGCCAGTAGAGGAAAATCTTTCCGGTATAGGTATACCTTAGGAAATAGGATTACGAGAGTTGGAGAGGTATCACCAGGATACTGTGCACATATCGTACAACCTGATACGTGTACTAAGCAGATGGAAGAATTAGGGTTAGGAGATTTCACATGGAAGGTGTGTAATATGGTTCTCCCCGATGATGCATATTTCATATGCGGGAGAAAGGCGTATAAGTGGCTTGCCCCAAACTCTGAAGGATTGTGTTATATTGGAAAAGTACTGCCTGAAGTAATGACTGTATCACATGACAAAATGAAAGACATACACCGTATTGCCCAAACTCCTTATACTCATACTCATTACGAGCACATCGTTAAACGGCACCTGATAGAAAGAACAGAGCACCCGGCCTCTGACATGATCAGTGAATCCACCGGGATTCAATTCTTAATCGCGTTAGATATCACTCACACCGCTAGAGGAGTGTTGAATTATAAATACATTTCTGCGCTCACCAATTTGTTAGATAATATCACTGAAATGTATGATGACACGTTTAGGTATACTGGAAGGGAACTTCAGGCTTACAAAACAGAACTAGTCCAGCATAGAATGGTTCTTAATTACCTCACAGCAGTAACAGGCGGATATTGTGTCACACTGGCAACACAATACGGCGTGAAATGTTGCACATATATTACGAATAGCACCGAGGACCCGGTCGAGGTCATAGACCAAAAGATGGACGATATTCTCCAACTAAAGTGGGAATTTCGCAGAAGACACAATCTCACCCTTGCTGCTGTGAGTAATGAGCTGACTGGTTGGGTGTCATGGTTGAACCCGCGAAATTGGTTCTCCGGTTTAGGAGAATGGGCCCAAGGAGTTATAATGGATGTTGGGAAGTTTCTCCTATGTATCTTAGGTGTTATCATAACGATTGGTTTGATATTTAGATGCGGTCAGGCTTTAATGAGGTGCAATCGTCGTACTAGGGTAATGAGTTTAAGGAGTGAGGAAACTGTAATTCCAATGGACTTGATTTATGACCAAAATGTAGAAACAATGATGTGATGAAAATGCGATTTCTACGGTCCGTTTCTTTCACCTGTTTTTCCGTTTCCTCCAAGGTAAAAAGACCCACTTGGACGAGGAATTTGATGAGCCGATATACAGACAACAGATGGATTAAAGAAGAAGTTTTGACAACCTGATACACAGATTTTGATGAACTATGCCATGGATCCCCAGTTTCCCTAGAAATTTTAAAATTACGCTAGCCCAACACTTTTGTAAATCTATGGACATTGACAGCTTTGCTCGCACCTTATGAGCAAAAGCACAAAGAAGACTGCATTCAACAGACACCAAACAAGACCTCAATCGACGAATGTACATTTACCTGACATAGAATACCACCGCATTTACCGTAATTATGTCTTTTCTTCATTTCTACAACCCTCAGGTAATGACACACATAGTCGATAGGGAATACAAGCACAGATATCAGCAATCACATATCTTCCCCATTCATGTATCATCAACTACAATGTGCTCCCCCATTTTGTTACAACCAAAGCCGAAAAGAGCTCGGTAAAGTATGACAGCCCATCCACAGACCCGTACCACGGGATAAGAAGGAATTCAAATGTATACTTCGCAATACCTCGAAGCTTGATTTAAAACACGTACGGCACGATGATACATGACCCCCAAGCACGGATTCATACACACATGCTTCTGCTATCTCACTAGGTCACACCCTTTTCCTACCTTCTCCTCTCCTCCCTTACCCAACCATGTAAATGTATTAACCCCTAACATATATTTTTCTCTTTTTGAAATGTTTTCAGGAAGTGGCAGTTATTGTTGACTGCCAAAGGGTGGACTGTCAAAGTCAGAAAAATATCTCTATGCACACTACCATATTTGCACCTCACACAGGTCCGTGCTGCGCATGCGTACGCTCTCCCGTACGTGCGCATACTCACAGTCGCGGGCACCCGCAGGCGCACGGTATGCGTATTTACGGTAGAGTTTATGTGATCGTAGCGTGCGACTCAATCATTACATATTTTCACTATATAATGTATTTTTTAGATCATGGTCCCTTTGATAGATTCTGAAAGTTTGGTTAATATAGAATGTTCATGAACAGAGAAATCCCTCTTTGTTTGATACGAAGGGTCAGACAGGAGTAATACAGTGGTGTTTAGTATCCATCGGAAGAATATTTAATTAGAAATATTCCGGTGTTGGTTTGAAGCAGATCAATCGCTCGTGCGAATAGTTATGGACATAAGAAGTTTATGAACATTTACTTTATTTGCACTTTATTACCCATGCGGCGGGAAACCCAGTTTCCCTCCCACCTGAGCTGTTGGAAATAGTCACAGCCCACCTGTATGAATCAACCTATGACCTTTTGTTATAATGCGAGGAGGAATTCCTGTGTCCAATGAACAATGAGATTGTAGGGACCATTGAATTGCATTGTGTGTGGGGCATAAATAGAAAGGCCGATCACATCCAGCTCTCACTCTTCAACGGTTATCATTGCTGAAAATCGGGAGCTGGATGTCCAGAGGCGCATGCGATCGTTTCCTTTGTGCGTAAGTTTTTCTCCGTAATCATACTGTTTCTCTCTTGTTATTATGGGCCATATCTTTCTCTCTCTTCTCTTTCTCTCATTTTTCTCTTAAACTTAATTGTATTGTATTTACTGTGTAGTTACCTGGTTAGTTAGTCTATGTTATATTGTAGTGTATGATTTGTATTTGTATTAATTCTTTTGCAAGTATATCATTCAAAATATATATATATATTAGGCGTTGGACCCTAAGCCCAGGTATCTGTGTATTTCTTATAGAGTTAAGTATTCTCAGAGCGTCGGTGACGCTCAAACTGCTTTTAAGCTAGTAAGGTTATACTGTGTTGCATTTACACCATATCACTACACAAAGGGTTTACTGCATAATACACTGTTTATGGTTTAGATATAAAGGTTTTACATTGTGAGCGTATGCGCCGCTGGTGATCTCCTCGTGGTCTCGAGCGGTCGCATCGCTATAGCGAATCATTACGGTAGTCGGCAGCCAATAACGTGCCTGCCAGTGATCTCTTGGCCGTGAGCGAACGTAACGCTTGAGCGTCTCGACCACGGCTAAGCGATTGTTACGCAACGTGCGTACCCTTACAGTACTTCATACGTAGTTAGCGTACAGTGTTCTTAGACCTCATAAAGGGTATTATATAAGATAAATAATATGCTTTAACAGTACGTAGGTCTGAAATGCCAGAGGGAGGTTGGGGGGAGATTGGCATGCGCCAGCAACACCACACAGCTCACTGTGACCACAGTGGAGAGGCGCTGCAACAGGACAATACACCAACCTCGGAGCAAGGAACTGCGTCGGTCAGGAGGAGAACTATTTCAATAGCATAAAAAGGTTAGTGCGTCCCACCCTATGGACACCAGACTCATCAAGTCACTGTTGCCAGAGTCTCATACAATGACTCTGAACCTCTAAGCACACTATTTGACTGTCCACACCCTGCTGTGCCTATTACCCATCTCCTCCACCACCCTCAACACTGACCCACACATCATTCACCCACAAAGATACAATAAAGGTAGTTTGGATAAATTAGCTAAATAAAATGGATTTAACCAATTTATCTAAATGACCATTTTTGGATGTTTTCCAGTGTTTGTGAGCAAATGGTCAATTGTCATTTGCTGCCACATATTAGCATAATTTTGCTTCAACTAGAAAAAAAAAATTGGACAGATAATCTAAGTGTGGATCCAGTTTAAAGGTCCGTATTCACGGCCCGATTTTGGGGAGATGTGTGCTGAGCGAACTGCTCAGCACACATCTCTTCCCCCGCTCAGCACAGCATGATGTGTACTGAGCGTACGGGGGGTGGGGGGGCGCTCATTTCACCCCCTGTGTAGGGCATTCTGTGTGTATCCAGCTTAACAGGTGTGAGCATCATACAACTACTGACTTGCGAGTAACTATACAGCAGCTCCATACCTTGTGACTTGAAGAAACACCAGTTAACCCCGGGAATGCTGCAGTCAAAGCAACAATTCCTCTTCTTACATTCCGCTGCACTTATTGTGGGGTAGCCGCAATCCCTTCTGCTGTACGGTTCCACATTACATTGTTTCTTGTCACTTCCTGTTGATGCAGTAAGGAAACATCCAGGAATTACAGCAGCTTAGTTTTTTTTTTTTTTTAACTGGTGCAATTTAGCTAAAACAGCTAACAGGAAATTTCCACTTAAATGGTATTTTCTAATCTTATCTGACCATGACTAAGAATAAAGGATACACAAGATAAACTCTTATAGCTATGGACCTTATCCATGTTTAAGCTCCATCAAATCTGTAATCAATAGCACTACATGCTCCCACTCTACCACTGTACTGTATACTCTACCTGTGTTTTTAAGGTAAAAACACCATTTAACCCCAGTGACACTTGAATTAAAGCAGCAGCCTCTATAATAGCATTCTTTAGCATTAATCCCAGGAAATCTGCAATCTTCACGCTCTTTGATAGCCACGCTACATTGCTGTTTACTTGGATGGAGCAGAGAGCACAACATCAGGACATAGGAAATATTACAATGCATGATAAGAAAGGTGTGAGCTCTACAGCAAGGCCTCTAACCCTTTGCCAGTGCCAAATACATAGGGCTTAACTCAGATCTGATCACAGCAGCAAATTTATTAGCTAAAACCATGTACACTGCAGGGGGGGGGGGTGTATAATATGTGCAGAGAGAGTTAGATTTTGGTGCGGTGTGTTCAAACTGAAATCTAAATTGCAGTGTAAAAACAAAACAGCCAGTATTTACCCTGCACACAAACAATATAACCCACCTAAATCTCTCTGCAAATGTTATATCTGCCCCCCCCCCCCCCCCCCCCCCATCCCTGCAGTGCACATGGTTTTGCCCACTAGCTAACAAATTTGCTGCATCTGGGAATTACAGCATCTTAATATTTCTTTTTACAGAAGGTTCAGCAAATTAAATTATTTAGTGAAATACTGTAATCATAACAGTTACAGGGATATTGTAGGTAGATTTATTGTCAGTGGATAAATGTAAAAATTAAACCCTTAGGCATAGTTCCCAAATGCTGTCATTGCAATCCAGATTTTAAGGATATCATGCTTGAGCACAGGTGACTTAATTAGAACTTCGGTCAATGTGAATTAACCATTGGACTCAACCATGGTTATCCTTAAAACCCAGGGGTCTATTTAAGATCGATCTTAATCGATGTTGGGCTTCCAGGTTGAAAAAAACACACACATTTACTAACATTTTAAAATTTATATAAAAAATCATCTGTTCGTAAATGCAGTGCACATGGTTTTGCCCAACTGCTAACAAAAATCCTGCTGCGATCAACTCAGAATTACCCCCCATGGCCCTCATTCCGAGTTGTTCGCTCGCAAGCTGCTTTTAGCAGCATTGCACACGCTAAGCCGCTGCCTACTGGGAGTGAATCTTAGCATCTTAAAATTGCGAACGAAAGATTTGCAATATTGCGATAAGACATCTCTGTGCAGTTTCTGAGTAGCTCGAGACTTACTCTGCCAGTGCGATCAGTTCAGTGCTTGTCGTTCCTGGTTTGACGTCACAAACACACCCAGCGTTCGCCCAGACACTCCTCCGTTTCTCCAGCCATTACCGCGTTTTTCCCAGAAACGGTAGCATTTTTTCCCACACGCCCCTAAAACGGTCTGTTTCCGCCCAGAAACACCCACTTCCTGTCAATCACATTACGATCACCAGAACGATGAAAAAACCGTGAGTAATATTCCTAACTGCATAGCAAATTTACTTGGCGCAGTCGCAGTGCGAACATTGCACATGCGCATTAAGCGGAAAATCGCTGCGATGCGAAGAAAATTACAGAGCGAACAACTCGGAATGACCACCTATGTGCACTTCAGGGAAGGCAGATTTAACATGTGCAGAGAGAGTTAGATTTGGGTGTGGTGTGTTCAATCTGCAATCTAATTTGCAGTGTAAAAATAAAGCAGTCAGTATTTACCCTGCACAGAAACAAAATAACTCACCCAAATCTAACTCTTTCTGCACATGTTATATCTGCCTCCCCTGCAGTACACATGGTTTTGCCCAACTACAAACAAAATTCCTGCTGCGATCAACTTGGAATTACCCCCATCGAATTACCCCCATTTTCACACTGCTCGTGTATATAAGACATAGTTTGGATCGTAATACGCGTTACAACCGCAAAAACTATGAAGAGGATGGGGGCATATACGCAGGGTCCATCCTGTGCGTGTGCCTACATTTTCTCCGGGTGCCCCGCAGAAAATGCGAATGCCTCTGCCTGTCAATCAGTAGAGGGCGTACCTTCGCAGGTATATCGCGATCATGAGCCATGTCTCCCATTTTTGTCATTATAGGTGCTCTGTGAGCTGCTGGCCATGCCCCAGCCCCTCTGTCTCCCGTGAATAGACATTGAGGCTTATTCAGACCAGATCGCTTCAATTTATTTTCACCCAGCGGGCAATCAGGTCTGCACTGCACATGCGTATGCGCCACAATGCGTAAGTGCGACGGTCCGGAGATCACAAGAAGATTGACAAGAAGAGGGTGTTTGTGTGGGTGGCAACTGAATGTTTCTAGGGAGTGTCCGGAAACACACTGGAGGGACCCAGCGTTTTGTGGGAGGATTTGTGACGTCACCTCAATGGCTGAGTAAGTGCTGAGCTGTGCAGCTCTTGTGCACATGTGATCACACACCTGCACAGCAAATTTTCCCTTCCGCTGTAGGCGGCAACTACCTGATTACAGGGATGCAAAAAACACACCCTAGCGATCAGGTCTGAATTACCCACAATGTGCATATTTGCAGAGCAACAAGCTACAGGGAGCCTTCCACCCCCCCCCCCCCCCCTTCCCCATGACTATGGGACACTGCGGCCCCCACAGGGGGGGGGAGGGGTTGTTTGGGTTAGCTGGACATTCCCAAAAAAAGTGACTGTCCTGCAAAAATTGGTATAGTTGGGAGGTATGTTCAAATACATTTATTGTTTTGCATGCAGGGTAAATACGGTCTTCTTTGACATTTAGCCACAAATGCTGCACAGCTGAATTACAGTATTACACTGCAATTAACAGTTATGCTAGGACATTCCCCTTCCCAAATCTACCTCTCTCTGCATGTTACATCTGTCCCACAGTGGCGTGCGGTGAGGTCAGTGGCTAGTGAGGCACTACAGCCATAATTTCCGCCGAATCCTGCCGATGACCCTTAGCCAATGCCCGCTACTGCCTCTGAGCCGATACCCGCTGCCACCGCCAATGGCTTACAAACTCTCCCACAATCAACTGACCCAGCCCTCCACCACTAATTTCTATCTCAGTCCGATGCCGCCAATGCCCGCTGCCTGCCTGCTCATTGTTCTTGTTATATATTATACATTTTTAAAGAAGAAAAAAATGAGTGTTTGGGACTGGGAAGGGTGAGGGAGGAGGACATGAATGCAATTTTGTTGTCCAGGGCTTCCATTAACTTAAAGGAGAAGGGTCTGAATGGGTTAAAAAAAAATGCGTGAGGTCCCCCCTCCTTAGTATAACCAGCCTCGGGCTCTTTGAGCCGGTCCTGGTTATTTAAATACTGGGGGAAAAATTGGACAGGGGTTCCCCGTATTTAGACAACCAGCACCGGGCTCTTAGAACGGTCCAGGTTCCAAAAATACGTGGGACAAAAGATGTAGGGGTCCCCCATATTTTTAAAACCAGCACCGGGCTCCACTAGCCAGAGAGATAATGCCACAGCCGGGGGACACTTTTATGTAGGTCCCTGCGTCCCTGGCATTACCCCTCCAACTAGTCAACCCTGGCCGGGGTTCCCTGGAGGAGTGGGGATCCCTTAAATCAAGAGGTTCCTCCCCTCGAGGCACCCAAGGGCCAGAGGTGAAGCCTGAGGCTGTCCCCAGCACCCCTGGGTGGTGGGTGCCGGGCTGATAGCCATGTGTGTAAAAAAAGAATATTGTTGTTTTTTTTGTGGAACTACAAGGCCCAGCAAGCCTCCCCCGCTTGCTGGTACTTGGAGAACCTCAAGTACCAGCAGGCGGGGAAATAACGGGCTTGCTGGTACCTGTAGTTCTACAACAACAAAAAATACCCAAATAAAAACACAAACACACACAGCGTGACAGTAAAATTATTGAGACAGGCTGTAGCGTGTTGGTGTATGTAACCCTATAAAAGTGATGGATTGGGTGACTATTACAATACCCACTGTTGCTGTCTGAAAAATTATGGATTTATAGATTGCTCTGCCGAGACGTTTTTTTCTAAAATGCACCACAGGTATGGATGGATAGTATACTTGACGACACAGAGGTAGGTAGAGCAGTGGCCTACTGTACCGTACTGCTATATATTATATTATTTATTATTATTATTATCCTTTATTTATATGGCGCCACAAGGGTTCCGCAGTGCCCAATTACAGAGTACATAAACAAATAATCAAACAGGAAAACAGCAACTTACAGTTGATGACAATATAGGACAAGTACAGGGTAAATAAACATAGCTACATCAGCAGATGACACTGGAATAAGTATCAGGTGGCAGAAGACTGCTGGATTTGGTGCAGCTGAAGATTATTAAAGTAAGAAAAGAGTAAGCACATGAGGGAAGAGGGCCCTGCTCGTGAGAGCTTACATTCTAAAAGGGAGGGGTAGACAGACAGGGGTGAGACAGATGGGGTACATAGAGAGCGTGGAACAGAGGTTTAGGATGAGATTTGGCTGGGTTTGGTGAAGAAGTGGGTCTTGAGAGCCCGTTTGAAGTTTTGTAGAGAGGTGGAGAGTCTGAGGGGGAGAGGTAGGGAATTCCAGAGAAGTGGTGCAGCACGTGAAAAATCTTGGAGGTAGGAGTGGGAGGAAGTAATCCGTAGGCAGGAGTCGGTGTGCATTAGCAGAGCGAAGAGGACGGGTGGGAGTGTAAAGCGAGATAAGATCAGAGATGTAGATGGGAGAGGAGTGGGTAAGGGCTTTGTAAGCAAGTGTGAGAAGCTTGAAATGGATTCTGAAAGGGAAGGGGAGCCAGTGAAGGACTAGTAAGAGAGGAGAGGTGGACGTAGTGCGTTTGGTGAGGAAAATGAGCCGGGAAGCAGCATTGAGGATAGATTGGAGTGGAGAGAGGTATTTGTCAGGAATGCCAGTCAGGAAGAGATTACAGCAGTCCAGTCTGGAGATGACCAGTGAGTGGATAAGAGTCTTAGTAGCATCCTGGGTCAGAAAGGGTCTGATCCTGGAAATATTTTTTAGATGAAAACGGCAGGTTTGTGAGAGGTGCTGAATGTGTGGTTTGAAGGAGAGGGAGGAGTCAAGGATTACTCCAAGACAGCGCACTTGGGGGGTAGAGGAGATAGTAGTGCCATCAATAGATAATGAGATTGTAGGAGGTGAGGTTATGCGGGAGGGAGGGAAGATGATCAGCTCGGTCATAGACATGTTAAGTTTAAGAAAGAGCTGGGACATCCAGAAAGAGATAGCAGAGAGACAGTTGGAGATACGAGTGAGGAGAGTAGGGGAGAGGTCTGGAGAGGAAAGATAGATTTGAGTGTCATCAGCATAGAGATGATATTGGAAACCAAAAGAACTAATGAGCTTACTTAGTGAGGACGTATAGAGAGAGAAGAGAAGAGGACCAAGGACAGAACCTTGGGGTACCCCTACAGTTAGTGGAAGTGAGGGGGAGGTGGAGTCATGAGAGGAGACAGAGAATAAACGGTCAGAAAGGTAGGACGACAACCAAGAGAGGGCTGTGTTACGCAGACCAATGGAGTGAAGGATTTGCAGTAGGAGAGGATGGTCCACAGTGTCAAAAGCAGCAGAGAGATCAAGTAGAATAAGTAGAGAGTAGTGTCCCTTAGATTTAGCAGCATGGAGGTCATTGCATACTTTTGTAAGGGCAGTTTCAGTGGAGTGGAGAGGACGGAAGCCAGACTGGAATGGGTCAAGCAGTGATTGTGAGGAAAGAAAGGAAGTAAGGCGGTTGTAGACAATACGCTCAAGGAGTTTGGAGGCAAAAGGGAGGAGAGAGATGGGTCGGTAGTTGGAGAGATTGTTTGGATCAAGGGTAGGTTTTTTAAGAATAGGAGAGATGAGAGCGTGCTTGAAGGCAGAGGGGACAGTGCCTGATGAGAGGGAGAGATTAAGAAGGTGGGAAAGATGGGAAAAAGCAGAAGAAGAGAGGTGGCAAAGGAGGCGGGAGGGGATTGGGTCAAGTGGGGAGGTGGTGAGGGGACAGGAACGAATGAGGGCCATGACTTCCTCTCCAGATGCATGGGAGAAAGATGACAGAGTTGGTGCGAGGGATGGGGAGGGTTCGTAAGGGTTGGGAGAAGGCTGGTTACTGATAGTCTGGTGTGATGTGATGTCCTGACGTATGGAGTCAATTTTGGATGTGAAGTAAGTGGCAAAGTCAAGAGCAGAGAGTGAGGAAGGGAGACGAGGTGGGCAGAGGAGTGAGTTGAGAGTGGCAAAGAGGCGCCGGGGGTTGGAAGACTGGGAGGAGATGAGGTTCTTGAAGTATGACTGTTTAGCAAGAGAAAGGGCAGCACTGAAGGATGAGAGCATAAGTTTGAAATGGAGAAAGTCTGCCTTAGAGCGTGATTTCCTCCAGTGTCGCTCAGCCGTACGTGAGCATTTTTGCAGATATCTGGTGCATTTGGTGTGCCAGGGTTGAGGTGTTAATTTGTGAGGGTGAATAGTGGTTGGTGGAGCAACAGAGTCAAGAGCAGAAGTAAGGGAAGCATTGTATGTGGAAGTGGCTTGTTCAGGGCATGAGAGAGAGAGAATAGGAGAGAGGTGAGTCAAACAGGGAGGAAAGGAATGTGGTGTCAATAGCTTCAATGTTACGCTTAGTGATGGTAGCCTTAGGAGGTAGAGATGGGGAAGTCGAGAGAGATAGGTTGAAGGAGAGCAGGTGGTGGTCAGAGAGGGGAAATGGGGAGTTGGAAAAATCAGAAATATCACAGCGGTGAGTGAAGACCAGATCCAGTGAGCTCCCATTCACATGGGAGGGTGAGGAGGTCCGCTGGGAGAGACCAAGTGAAGAGGTGAGGTTAAGGAGTTTAGAGGCAGGGGATTGTGTGGGGATGTCAATAGGGATGTTGAAATCGCCTAGGATAATGGTGGGAATGTCAGAAGAGAGGAAGTGAGGAAGCCAGGAAGCAAAGTTGTCGATTAATTTGGAAGCAGTGCCAGGGGGGCGGTAAATGACAGCTACTCTAAGATGGACTGGTTGGAAGAGGCATATGGCGTGGACCTCAAATGTAGAGAATATAAGGGATGGTTCTGGTGGTATGAGTTGGTAGGAGTAACTAGAAGGTAAAAGGACCCCAACACCACCCCCATGGCGACCCCCAGGTCGGGGTGTGTGTGTGAATGTAAGGCCCCCAGCAGAGAGAGCAGCAGCAGAAGTAGTGTCAGAGGGCGTAATCCAAGTTTCAGTAATGGCTAGTAGGTGTAGGGAGTTGGAAATGAAAAGGTCATGAGTGGGGACCAGTTTGTTATAAACAGATCTGGCATTCCAGAGGGCACAGGATAGGGGGTATGAGTTTGTGGGAGAGATGTGAATTAGATTTTCAGGGTTGCTGTAGCGATGAGGTGGGATTAAGTTTGAGGGCAGGGATGATGAGAGAGTAGTGATGGTACGGGTGCCTGAGATAGGAGGGGAAACTGCAGGAGGTGGGCAGGGAGGGAGGTCAGTGTGATGTGGATGGGGGTGTGGGGAGGTGACAGGGAAGGGAGAGAGGGAGCAGGGCTGAGTTGTGGGGTAGCAGGACCATGGGGCAGAGGTGAATGAAAGTGGGGTAACAGGAAAGGTGGGGGAAGGAAACAGAGGGATGGAGGGGAGACAGAGGAGGGGAGAGAGGAGGAGGTGGAGGAGACTAGGGGGGAAGGCTAAAGATACATTATTAGGTAGACACTGAGTGATGTGGGGAGTATAAGAAAACCTTGACATAGTGTTAAGTAGGTAAATAGGTTGAGGGAAAGTGGAAGTAGGAGAGGAGACTAAGGCAATCCGAGCAGAAGAATTGCAGAAATGCAGGTGAGAAAAGCAGTGTAGGCTCAAGGGGTGTAGATTTAGTATGAAATGAGTCAAAAGCGTAGATAAAGTGGGTGCAGAAAAGTATTTAGAGTGTAAGAAATGAAAGGATTGTGAGAGGTTTAAGAAGCAATGGTAATTATGTTAGATGTTTTAAGTGTTTGCAGGTAAAATTGCATTGATGCAGCTGTGCTTAAAAAACAAAATTACAATAATACAGATACAGGCATTTGTAGGTGAAATGGATGGTTTATGAAATGTCCAAATAAGGTAGTTCTGTGCTATGTAATCAGATGCAACAATCAGGAGGAGAGTGATCTGAGGAGTAAGTGACTCACATTTGTTATTAGTTCTTCAGTTTTCTTTGTTTTGTTAGATTGGTGTGCTTCTGTTTTCCTTCTTTTTCACTTCGATTGAACGCTGATTGAACACTGCTGTTATGTGTCAATTTTATCACGCTTTGATAAAAATGCACGCTTAGATCAATAAATGCACAGCCAAATGGCTTTGCACAGCCTACACCATTGGACTTAAGTAGAAGACTATTACAAGTGAAACCAATAATTGAAATCTGTAACCACACCCCACCCCCTCAAATGCCAGGCAATAAATTACCGTAAAAACAACAACCAGGCATTCCACAAAGATTAAACTGGGTCTATATCATTCAAAACTTTAAAAAAGTACTTCAAAATCACATACTATGCAATAATGTTTCAATTTGCATAACCCAGCAGAATTAGCTTTGCATATATAGATATAGTGCAGCAGAATATATTGGTGGTTGTAGTAAATTGTAATTACCTGTAGGTGACAAGAAGAGAAGAAACGTCAATTCACAATCGATATCAGCTGAAGATAAATGAACGCTGATTGAACGCTGCTGTTGTGTCAATTTTATCACGCTTTGATAAAAATGCACGCTTAGATCAATAAATGCACAGCCAAACGGCTTTGCACAGCCTACACCATTGGACTTAAGTAGAAGACTATTACAAGTGAAACCAATAATTGAAATCTGTAACCACACCCCACCCCCTCAAATGCCAGGCAATAAATTACCTTAAAAACAACAACCAGGCATTCCACAAAGATTAAACTGGGTCTATATCATTCAAAACTTTAAAAAAGTACTTCAAAATCCCATACTATGCAATAATGTTTCAATTTGCATTACCCAGCAGAATTAGCTTTGCATATATAGATATAGTGCAGCAGAATATATTGGTGGTTGTAGTCAATTGTAATTACTCAGCAGAATTAGCTTTGCATATATAGATATAGTGCAGCAGAATATATTGGTGGTTGTAGTCAATTGTAATTACCCAGCAGAATTAGCTTTGCAAATATAGATATAGTGCAGCAGAATATATTGGTGGTTGTAGTCAGTTGTAATTACCCAGCAGAATTAGCTTTGCATATATATAGTGCAGCAGAATATATTGGTGGTTGTAGTCAATTGTAATTACCCAGCAGCAGCTCTACTGCACTCATCACCAGTGCTCACAATATATATAATGCTATATACTATGCCATAGTGGTGCTTACTATATAACACCTCCTACTGCGTTCCCCCTGGCAATGAGCATGACACCCAGAGAGTGAAACCCCTGGCAATGAGCATGACACCCAGCACGTGAAACTCTTGGCATTGAGCAGTTTTTGTAAAAGTAATTAGAAGCTTTACTGTAGGGCATAGTGTATCACAGATATTGTGGTGAGTGACATAATATGTTCCAAAGGGCATTAATGTGTGGGGCTTAACATGGTGGAAATTACTGTACTTTTTTCCCTGTGGTGGCCGAGGTCTGTTGGTGCAGGGTCAAGAACTGGGGTGTAAGGTAGTCTTTGCCTGCAAGGCTACGCCCATTTTATGGAGACCATACCCATTTTTGCAAGGTCACGCCCCCCCATCCCATCCGGAGCGCTCACGCAAATATAGTTTTTTATATATATATATATATATATATATATATATATATAGGGGAGGGGCACAATTTTTAATGCCAATGGTGGCGGGGGGCACGCATTTGAAGCCAAATTGTTTAGAAACACCCCTGCAAGAAAATATCTGTAAATCCAATGTTACCATAAGTGTGGCATATACCTGCGCTTGCTCGCGGGGTGAGAACATCTCCCTAATTGAATTCAGCGATATGAATAGAGGTTGTGCAGCAGCCACAGAAAGGGTTAATCTCTGCAGCTTGTCACTAAATTACATTGTTGCAATTTTAGCTGGGAGCTGCAATAATTACTCTAATATATAACACAGCCAACACTTCTATATTCACACAATATACTGCATGGTGAATATAGAAGTGGTGCTTACTAAACAGCACCTCCTACTGCATTCCACATCACCGCTGGTCACACTCATATCAGGCCCATAATGCTGTATACTATGCCATAGTGGTGCTTACTATATAACACCAGGTGCTGTGCAGTGGTCAAAACACACTAACTGGTCCCATGCTGTTGTTGAACTAAAGGCCTATACACACGATGAGATTCGGTCTATGCTAATAGGTTTAAAAAGGTTACATAAAAGCTACTTTATGTATTTATTCATTAAAGTTTTTAAGTTGTATTTTACAACCATACAATGATATGATATATAATGTATCGTATAATCATTACATAATGTTGATGGCATTGAATTGTCTCTGCCTTGACTAGTGGCAGCAGCTTCAGCACTAGGTGGAAGTGGATCTTGATCTTTCCCTATTTTACCCTCCACCTTTTTGTTCTCCATTTTTTCAGGGCCGGTGCAAGGTTTCTTGGCACCCTAGGCAAATCTTAAACCTACTCCCCCCCTCCCCTTCTTATTCAGGTTATGTCACACAGTAGTGCCCCTTATTCACATTATACCATAGTAGAGACCATTTACGCTAAACCACACAGTAGAGCCCATTCAAGTTCTGCCACAAAGAGCCCATTCACATTCTGGTAGAGCCCATTCATGTCTTGACACACAGTAGGACTGCCCCTTATAACATACAGTATGTCATACAGTAATGCCGTTATAACATTATGCCGCACAATAGTAATGCCCTTACACATTATGCCACATCAAAATTGGCTGCCAGTCCGTGAGCGCCGATTGGCCAGCAGATGGCTCCAGATTCAAAATGAAGAAAAATAGAAAAAAATAAGAATTTACTTACCGGTAATTCTATTTCTCGGAGTCCGTAGTGGATGCTGGGGTTCCTGAAAGGACCATGGGGAATAGCGGCTCCGCAGGAGACAGGGCACAAAAATAAAGCTTTTACAGGTCAGGTGGTGTGTACTGGCTCCTCCCCCTATGACCCTCCTCCAGACTCCAGTTAGGTACTGTGCCCGGACGAGCGTACACAATAAGGGAGGATTTTGAATCCCGGGTAAGACTCATACCAGCCACACCAATCACACCGTACAACTTGTGATCTAAACCCAGTTAACAGTATGATAACAGAGGAGCCTCTGAAAGATGGCTTCCTAAACAATAACCCGAATTAGTTAACAATAACTATGTACAAGTATTGCAGATAATCCGCACTTGGGATGGGCGCCCAGCATCCACTACGGACTCCGAGAAATAGAATTATCGGTAAGTAAATTCTTATTTTCTCTATCGTCCTAAGTGGATGCTGGGGTTCCTGAAAGGACCATGGGGATTATACCAAAGCTCCCAAACGGGCGGGAGAGTGCGGATGACTCTGCAGCACCGAATGAGAGAACTCCAGGTCCTCCTTTGCCAGGGTATCAAATTTGTAAAAATTTACAAACGTGTTCTCCCCTGACCACGTAGCTGCTCGGCAGAGTTGTAATGCCGAGACCCCTCGGGCAGCCGCCCAAGATGAGCCCACCTTCCTTGCGGAATGGGCCTTAACAGATTTAGGCTGTGGCAGGCCTGCCACAGAATGTACAAGTTGAATTTTGTTACAAATCCAACGAGCAATCGACTGCTTAGAAGCAGGTGCACCCAACTTGTTGGGTGCATACAGTATAAACAGCGAGTCAGATTTTCTGACTCCAGCCGTCCTTTAAATGTATATTTTTAAGGCTCTGACAACGTCCAACAACTTGGAGTCCTTCAAGTCGTCTGTAGCCGCAGGCACTGCAATAGGCTGGTTCAGGTGAAACGCTGATACCACCTTAGGGAGAAAATGCGGACGCGTCCGCAGCTCTGCCCTATGTCGAATGGAAAATTAAATAAGGGCTTTTATAAAACAAAGCCGCCAGTTCAGATACTCTCCCGGCCGAAGCCAGGGCCAGTAACATAGTCACTTTCCATGTGAGATATTTCAAATCCACATTCTTTAGTGGTTCAAACCAATTGGATTTGAGGAAATCTAAAACTACATTTAGATCCCACGGTGCCACCTTAGGCACCACAGGAGGCTGTATATGCAGTACTCCTTTGATAAAAATCTGGACCTCAGGGACTGAGGCCAATTCTTTTTGGAAGAATATTGATAGGGCCGAAATTTGAACCTTAATAGATCCCAATTTGAGACCCATAGACAATCCTGATTGCAGGAAATGTAGGAAAACGACCCAGTTGAAATTCCTCCATCGGAGCACTCCGCTGCTCGCACCACGCAACATATTTTCGCCAAATACGGCGATAATGCTTCGCGGTGACTTCCTTCCTTGCCTTTATCAAGGTAGGAATGACTTCTTCTGGAATGCCTTTTCCTTTTAGGATCTGGCATTCAAACGCCATGCCGTCAAACGCAGCTGCGGTAAGTCTTGAAAAAGACAAGGACCCTGCTGAAGCAGGTCCCTTCTCAGAAGTAGAGACCACGGATCGTCCGTGACCATCTCTTGAAGTTCCGGGTACCAAGTCCTTCTTGGCCAATCCGGAGCCACTAGTCTTACTCCTCTTTGCCGTATAGTCCTCAATACCTTTGGTATGAGAGGCAGAGGAGGAAACACATATACCGACTGGTACACCCAAGGTGTTACCAGCGCGTCCACAGCTATTGCCTGCGGATCTCTTGACCTGGCGCAATA